>NW_007074486.1:2312-69633 GCF_000164805.1 Carlito syrichta
AGTAGCCGGAATTACAGGCACGCACTACCATGCCTGGCTAATTTTTTGATTTTATTGTAGAGATGAGGTCTCGCCTGCTCAGGCAGGTCTCGAACCCGCGGGCTCAGGCAATCCACTCACCTCAGCCTCCCAAAGGCGCGGGATTACAGGCTGAGCCACCGAGCCCGGCTCCTTTTTTTGAGTTGGAGTCTCACTCCGTTGCCCAGGCTGGAGTACAGTGGCATGCTCACAACCACCCCAGCGTTGACTTGATGGGCTCAGGCGATCCTTCCGTCTCAGCCTTCCAAGTAGCCAGAACTACAGGCACATACTACAATGCCTGGCTAATTTTTGTATTTATTCTAGAGACAAGTTGCCTAGGCTGGTCTTAAACCCCTGGGCTCAGGTAATCCTCTTGCCTCGGCCCCCCCAAAGTGCTGGGATTACAGGCTTGAGCCACCACACCTAGCTCACTTTCTTTTTATAAATTTAATTGTATATATACTTAAATTATAGAGATGTGGGGTACAAGTAAGGGTTAACTACATAAGTAGTTTGCATCCAGGTGTACTTTGGGTTTATAACTGGCCCTCACTACCCCCCTGGTAGTAGACCAGGTACCACTTGTGTTGCCATGTGTCCCCTCACCAACCTCTATCTCTTCCTCTCCTAGCAGTGCCCAGCAACTGCTGATCCCTCGCTTGTGCTAATGTGATTAGTGTTCAGGGCCCACTTATGAGTGAGAACATGTGGTATTCAGTTTTTTGTGTGTGTGATAGTTCACTTAGTATCATGGTTTCCACTCTATCCAATTGGCCATGAAGTTCATGATTTTTTTCTTCTTTATAGCTGTGTAATACTCCATTTTGTATATGTACCACATTTTCTTTATCCAGTCCACTTTCAATGGGCAGCTAGGTTGTTCTATTTTTGCAATTGTGAATAGTGTGGAAATAAGCATGTGTGTGCCAGGTGTCTTTTTTGTAGAGTGATGTTTGTTCTTCCCAGTATATTCTCAGAAGAATGACTGCTGGATTGTGTGTAAGATCAATTTTTAGCTCTTTTAGGAATCGCCACACCACTTTCTAGAGTTGAACTAGCTTGCACGCCCACCAACCGTATAGAAATGCTCCCTTTTCTCTGCACTTGTATTATCATCTGTCAATTTTTGACTTATTAATGATAGCCATCCTTACCAGAATTAGGTAGTACTTCATTGTAGTTTTGATTTGCATTTCTCTGATGATTAGTGACTTATTAATGATAGCCATCCTTACCAGAATTCGGTAGTATTTCATTGTAGTTTTGATTTGCATTTCTCTGATGATTAGTGAGGCTGAACATTTTTCCATGTGTCTGTTGGATGCTTGTATGTCCTCTTTTGAGAAATGTCTGTTCATGCCCTTTGCCCATTTTTTCTTCCTTTCATATTGTTTGAGTTCCTTGTAGATCCTGGACATTAGGCCTTTGTCAGATGCATAATAGACAAATATTTGTTCCCATTCTGTAGGTTGTTACTTTATTTTCTTGGTTTCTTTTGTTCTGCAGAATCTTTTCAATTTGAAGTCCCATTTGTCTATCTTATCTTTTATGGCATTTGCTTTTGGGGACTTGGTCAAGAACTTGTTGTCTACTCTAATGTGCATAAGGTTTCCTGTTTTCTTCTAGGATTCTTATAGTTTGAGATTTTATGTTAGGCCTTTGATCCATTTTGAGTTGAATTTTGTATACAGTGATAAGTAGGGGTTCAGTTTCATTCTTCCACATGTAGTCAGCAAGTTTTCCCAGCACCATTTACTAAATATGGACTCCTTTCTCCAATGACTGTTACTGATGGCTCTGTCAAAGATGAGTTGGTTGAGAGACCATGTTTTTACTTCTAGAATCTCTGCCCTGTTCCACTGGTCTATGTGCTTATTCCAGTACCAATACCAGGGCGATCTGGTTACTATAGCCTTGTAATAAAAGTTTAAAGTCTGGACATGTGATACCTCCAGGTTTGTTCCTTTGTCTAAGGATGTTTTGACTATTGATGCCTTTTTGTTTCCATATGAACTTCTATACTGTTGTTTCCAGGTCTGTGAAAAATGATGCTGGTAATTTGATGGATACTGCATTTAATTTAATCTGTATATTGCCTTTGGTAGGATGGACATCTCGACAATATTGACTCTTCCAATCCATGAGCATGGGATACTTATCCATTTGTTTGTGTCATCCTTAATTTCTTTGAGCAGTGTTTTGTAGTTCTTGTACAGGTCTTTCATTTCTCTGGTTAGGTGGATGCCAAGGCATTTCATTTTTTTTTGTGGCTATTGTGAATAGGATTGTACTTTTTCCTTGGTTCTCCACCTGCTTGTTACTAGTGTATAGGAATGTAATTATCTTTTGCACGTTGATTTTGTATCCCAAGATTTTACTAAAGTTGTTTATCAGTGTGAGGAGGTTTTTGTCAGACTCCCTAGGGTTTTCAAGGTATAGAATCATACCATCCAAAAAGAGGAATAGTTTATTTTTATTTTTTTGAGTTGGAGTCTCACTTTGTCGCCCAGACTGGAGTGCAGTGGCACGCTCCCAGCCACCGCAGCCTCGACCTGCTGGGCTCCAGCAATCCTTCCGCCTCAGCCTTCCAAGTAGCTGGAACTACAGGTACGCGCTGCCATGCCTAACTAATTTCTGATTTATTGTAGAGACGAAGTCTCGCCAAGTTGCCCGGGCAGGTCTCGAACCCATGGGGTCAGACAATTCACTCACCTTGGCCTCCCAAAAGGCAGGATTGCAGGCTGAGCCACCGAGCCTGGCCAAGAGGAATCGTTTAACTTCCTCTTTTCCAATCCGGATACCCCTGATTTCCTTGTCCTGTCTGATTGTTCTGGCTAGGACTTCCAGCACTATGTTGAATAGGAGAGGTGAGAGTAGGCATGCTTGTCTTGTTCCCGTTCTTAGGGGGAATGTTCCCAGTATCTGCCCATTGTGTAAAATGTTGGCTGTGGTTTTATCATAAATGGCTCTTACTGTTTTGAGGAATGTTTCTTCCATGCCTAGGTGCTCAAGGGTTTTCAACAAGAAAGGTTGCTAGATTTTGTCAAATGCTTTTTCTGCAGTCAATGATATAATCATGTGGTTCTCGGTTTTGCATCTGTTAATGTGCTGAATTATGTGTATGACCTTGTGAAAGTTGAACCAGTCCTGTATCCTGGTAATAAAGCCCATCTAGTCATGGTGGATGATCCTTGAGATGTGATGTTGGGTCAAACTTGCAAGAATGTTGATGACAATTTTTGCATCTATGTTCATCAAGAAGACTGTCCTATAATTATCTTTTCTTGTTGGGTCTTTGCCAGGCTTGGGTATCAGTATGTTAGCTTTATAAAATAAGGTGGGGAGAATTCCACTGCACTCAATTGCCTGGAATACTTTCAATAAGATTGGTCTCAGCTCCTCCTTGTATGCCTTGTAGAATTCAGCTGGGAAGCCATCTGGTCCAGGGTTTTTTTTAGCGGGGAGGCTCCTTATGACTGAGTCGATTTCCTGGATTGTTATTGGTCTGCTTAGAATCTTAATTTTACCTTGCTTCAACCTTCAGAGGCTGTGTAATGTCAGAAATTCCTCCATTTCCTTTAGATTTTCTGGTTTATTTGCATACAGGTGTTCGTAGTAATCTCTGATAATCTTCTGAATGTCTTCAGGGTCAGTTGAGACTTCACATTTTGCACTTCTAATTGTGTTCTTTTTGTCAATCTGGACAAGGGCCTGTCAATCTTATTTATTCTTTCAAAGAGCCAGCTTTTTGTCTTGTTGATCCTTTCTATGACATTTTTGTCTTTTATAACCTGCAATTGTGACTTTATCTGAGTGATATAAATTTTTCTACTGAAATTATGATTTAGATGATCTTGCCTTCCCAGCTACCTTAGGTGTGATGTTAGGCTATTTACTTGAGATCTTTTTATTTTCTTGATGTGTATGTACAATGCAATGAATTTTCCTCTTAACACTGTATTCATGGCATCCCAGAGATTCTGATGTGTCTTTGTTTTTGTTTTATTTCCAGAAATCTTTTTATTTCTGTCTTGATTTCTGTGTTGACTCAGAAGTCATTCAGCAGCATGTTGTTTAGTGTCCATGTCTTTGTGTGCCTTGGGGGGATCTTGTTGACAGAGATATTTAATGTATATATGTTCTATGTGCTGATGTGTAGAAAATATACTCTGTAGATGCTGGGTGAAGTGTTCTGTAGCTGTGTATTAAATCCATTTGATTGAGCATTGAGTTGAGGTTCAGGATCTCCTCGTTGGTTTTTTGCCTTGATGATCTGTCTAAGGCTATAAGTTGGGTATTTAGGTCTCCAACTATGATTTTGTGAGTGACAATGTCCTATTTTAGCTTATTTAGTAGTTGTTTTATGACATCTGTTACTCCTGTGTTGGGGGCATACATATTTAAGATGGGTATTTCTTTCTGGTGGATTGAGCCTTTTATCATTATGTAGTGCCCTTTTGATGGTTTGAAGTCTGATTTGCTGATATCAGGATAGTTACACTTGTTCTCTTGTTTTCCACTAGCCTGAAAGATGATTTCCTAGACTTTAGCTTTGAGGCTGTAAGTGTCCTTTGCAGTGGAATGAGTTTTCTGGAGGCAGCAGACTATTGGATCATGTTTCTTTCTTTCTTTCTTTTTTTTTTTTTTGAGTTGGAGTCTCACTCTGTCACCCAGACTGAAGTGCAGTGGCACGCTCCCAGCCACTGCAGCCTCGGTCTGCTGGGCTCCAGTGATCCTTCTGCCTCAGCCTTCCAAGTAGCTGGAACCACAAGTATGTGCTACCACGCCCAGCTAATTTTTGATTTATTGTAGAGATGAGGTCTCGCCAAGTTGCCCAGGCGGGTCTCGAACCTGCGGGCTCAGGCAATCCACTCACCTCAGCCTCCCAAAGCACTGGGATTACAGGCTGAGCCACCGAGCCCGGCTTCATGTTTCTTTATACAGTTTGCCACTGTTTATTCAGTGGCACATTCAGTCCATTCACGTTCAAATTAATGATTGAAATGTGAGAGTTTATCCCTGTAATAGCGCTCATAGAGGGTTGCTTTGCTTCCTTTTTACTTTTGTATTTATATATGAGGTCTGAAAATTAAGTTCACAAACTTGCTGCTGTGCACTTACATTGGCAGCGCTGTACAAATAACTTTATAAGGTTTCATAACCTTGGTATATCAGTTTCATAGCTGTGTTCTTGTCGACGTGTGGTGGTGTTACTGAGTGCGTTCATTATTGTTGTTGTGCTTTTGTGTGCTGTCGCAACAATGCCAGAGTTTCAATTACAGCAACAAACAAACATTAAATTTCTTGCTAAACTTGGCAAGAGTGGAAGTGAAATCAGAGACATTAGTCCCAATTTATGGAGAAAATCTCATGAAGAAAACAGCACTGTACAAATGGACTAAATGTCTTTCTGAGGGAAAGAAGGCATCATTGATGGAGAAGTCAGGATGGCCAGCAATGAGAACATAGGAAAACATTGCAAAAACTCATCAAATTGTGCATCAAAATTATCGACTGACTATGAGAAGCATAGCAGACTAAATAAACATTAATAGAGAAACAGAACAATCTTAACTGAAAACCTTGGCATGAGAAAGGTGTGTGCAAAAATGGTCCTGAAGGAGCCCTTACAGCATGACAATGCACCAGCTCACATAGCACTGTCTGTGAGGAAGTTTTTAGCCAGTCAACAAGTAAGTAACTGTATTGGAACACCCTCCCTTCTCAGCTGATCTGGCCCCCAGTGACTTTTTTCTTTACCAGAATATAAAGAAAATATTGAAAGGACGACATTCTGACGAAATCCGGGACATGAAGGGTAATAAGATGACAGCTCTGATGGCCATTCCAGAAAGAGTTCCAAAATTGCATTGCTGGGTAGACTAGGCACTGCCATCAGTGCATAGCTTCCTAAGGGGAGTACCTTGAAAGTGACCATAGTGATATTCAGCAATGAAGTACGCAGCACTTTTTCTAGGATAAGTTCACAAACTTAGTTGTCAGACCTCATATGTGTGTATTTACATTTCTGCGAGTCTCTATAAACTCTGTACTTGTCTGTACTTTTGTAATGGGTATGACTGTTCTCTTGTTTTGTGTCTGACACCTTCTTAAGCATCTCCTGAAGGGCTAGTCTGGAGGTGGCACATTCTCTTAGGAATTGGATGCCTAGGAAGGATTTTAATTCTCCATCACTGATGAAGCTCAGCTTGGCGGGGTAGGAAATTCCTGACTAGAATTACTTATCTTTAAGAATGTTAAAAATTGGACTCCAGTTCCTTCTGGCTTCTAGCATTTCTGCAGGTAAGTCTGGAATGATTATGAGGAGTCTTCCCTGGTAGGTGGTCTGACCTTTCTTTTTTGCTGCCTTTAGGATTTTTTTCTCATGGTTACGTTGTGGAGGTGGATTACTATATATCTTGGGGATGGTCTTTTCATTGAGAGGGCTCTCTGAATGTCTTGTGCTTGAATGGTCACCTCTCTAGCGAAATGTTGGAAGTTCTCTTGGATGACTTCATGGAATGCTTGTCTCATGGTGTTCTCAGTTACCCTTTCTGCTTCAGGGATACCAGCTGGGCATAGATTTGGCTTCTTGGCATCATCCCACATCTTTCAGAGGCTTTTTTCTTTCTTTTTGAGTTTTTTCTCTAGTTTTTGACAGACTGAGTTAATTCTATAATTCTTTTCTTTTCCTGAGTGATCCTGCTCCTTATGCTTGCTACTGTGTTTTTAATTTCCAGGATGAAATTCTTCATTTTCATTATTTGAAAATGGGTCTTTCTGAAATTAGTCAACTCCATTTTCACTTCTTGTACAACTTTGCTGAGTTTCACTTCTAGTTTCTCTTGGTTCTCTCTGTTCACTTTAGCCATCCATCCAATCTCTGATTTCTGTGGCTGTCATCTGGGGCAAGTCTTTCTTGGGGGGTTTCCATTCTTTGTGCTCTGATAGCTGATTTTTTAGGCACTATCTCTTTAGGATTGAGGATTGCCTATATTTTTTCATTGATTTTTTTCTTATTTGTGACATGCTTTTCTTCCCTCTCTATAATTCCTCTTTGGTTTTGTTGCTCTGACGCTAGTCAATGACTTGCTGTTCTAGGGCCCTTTCTGTCATTCAACATAAGATACTCAGTGTAAGAGGGGCATACCCTTCTGCTCCTTGCTCTACCCTGTGAAAGGCCTCTGCTTAGATTTTCTCTCCTGCTGTTAAACTGGTCAGGTTGGTTTTTAGCCCCTGTTGCAAACACTCTGCAGAGAGTTGGTGGGGGGATGGGACCCTGTCTACCTTCTGTGGTTTGTAGCCTAGAAGCCTCCCCACCTTCCCATTGGGAAAGCCTTCTGGTGTCTTTTGTGTTGCTCCCTCCCTGTTCAAGTCCAGTTCCTGCTCAGTTCTTGAAAAAAAGAGCTCTCTGTGGGGGTGTGGGGGCTGTGTTGCTCCCTCCCTGTTCAAGTCTTGTTCCTGCTCAGTACTTGAAAAAAAGAGTTCTCTGTGGGGGTGTGGGCATCTGCCCTGTGGGCACACGGGGCTGGGAGGTGATTCTTTCTGCTCTGGCGGGTAGGTTGGCTGCCAGCCACTGGTCACAGGCATCAACCAAGTTCAATCTACAAGGAAGTTTTCCCAGCCTAAGAGCCAGCTGCCAGGCTCCACTGGTAAAAGGTGTACTGTTGGTAGTTGTCCAAGAACAGGTTTTTGTTCCCTTTCCACTTGGGCTCTGGTTGCCTGCTGCTGTGCCCTGACCAGGAGTCTCCCTGCAGGTGACCAACAAATCACATGTGGCTAGGAGGAGGGTAACCGACCCAAAGCATCTTAGGATCACTCACCTCTTCTTGTTCACTGAGTAGAGCTTTAAAGCTTGTGTGAGCCTGGTGCATGGCAGGGGATGGGTGCCTAGGTTCCAGCATTTGCTGTCATTTTCTGGTCTCTATGTGTTCAAAAAGACCTTTGCTGGGTGCAAGTTCTTCACTTGTCCAAAACTGTTCAGGGTGTCTCCATGTATTGGTGGCTGGGTCCTTACTCTCTACCTTGCTCAGTGAGAGAGGTGCTGGTCTGTTGCTCCACAATGGCCATCTTAGATCCTCTCTATTCACCTTCTTGATGGTATTGTTTACAATGCAAAAGTTTGTAATTTTATCTAATTTAACTCTTTTTATTTTGGTTGTCTGTGTTTTCGGTGTTATATCTAAGAAATTATTGCCTGATCCAAAATCACAACAATTAACATCTCCATTTTCTTCTAAGATATTAATAGTTTTAGCTTTTATATTTAGTTTTTTAAAATCTAATTTAATTTTTATATGTGGTGTGAGACAAGTTCCAACTTCATTATTCTGCATGTGAATATCACATTGCTCTAGCACCATTTGTTGAAAAGACTAGTCTTTCCTCATTGAATTGCCTTGGCATTATTGTTAAAAATCACCTGGTCAAAAATATGTGAGTTTATTTGAATCCTCAATTCTATTCCATTGATCTGTATTTCTTTTCTTTTCTTTTTTTTTTTTTAGTTGGAGTCTCACTCTGTCGCCCAGACTGGAGTGCAGTGGCCGCTCCTGGCCACCGCAGCCTCGACCTGCTGGGCGTCGGCGATCCTTCCACCTTAGTCTTCCAAGTAGCCAGAACTACAGGCACGCTACCATGCCTGGCTAATTTTTGATTTATTATAGAAATGAGGTCTCGCCAAGTTGCCCAGGCGGGTCTCGAACCCACGGGCTCAGGCAATCCACTCACCTCAGCCTCCCAAAGGCGTGGGATTACAGGCTGAGCCACCAAGCCTGGCTGATCTCTATTTCTATCCTTATATAATATCACACAGTCTTGATTACTGTAACTTTGTACATGGTTTTGTAATCAGGAAATGTGACATCTCCAAATTTGTTCTTGCCTTTGATTGCTCTGAATATTGTGGGTCTGTTGTATTTCTATATAAATTTTAGGATCAGCTCGCGAATTTTTGCAAAGAAGCCAGATAGAATTTTGATTGAGATTATGTTGAATCTGTAAATCAATCTGAGGAGTATTCCACTTTACAATATTAAATCTTCTCATTCATGAACACAGGATATCTTTCCATTTATCTAGGTATTATTTAGTTAAATTCAAGGATGTTTTGTAGTTTTCAGGTATACAAGTCTTACACTTCTGCTAAGTTTATTCCTAAGTATGTTATTTGTATTAATGTTATTATAAGTGAAATTCTTTTATTAATTTCATTTTCACATTGTTCATTGTTAGTGAAGAGAAATCAACTGATTTTCTCATATTGATCTTTTATCCTACAACATTGCTGAACCATATTAATTGTAATAGACTTTTAGTAGATTCTCTAGGATTTTCTACATACAAGATCATGTCATCTGTAAACAGAGAAAGTCTTGCTTTGTACTTTCCAATTTGGATGTCATTCATTTATTTTTTTTCCCCTAAGTGTCCTGGCTAGAACCTCCAGGACAATGTTGAATAGATGTGGCAAGAGAAGACATTCTTGTCTTGTTCTTGATGTTAGGGGAATTTTCTGTCATTCACCATTAAGTATGATGTTAGGTGTGGGTTTGTCTCATACATGCTGTTTTATCAGGTTGAGAAAGTTCCCTTTTATTCTTAGTTTCTTGAGTGTTTTTATCATGAAAGAGTGTTAGATTTTGTCAAATGTTCTTTCTGGGTCTACCAAGATGATAATGTGGTTTTTGTCCTTTATTCTAATATAGTGCATTATATTAACTGTTTTTTAGATATTAAACAAGCTTTGCATTTTTTCAGATAAAGCCCATTTAGTAATGGTTTATCATCCTTTTTACATGTTGCTGGATTCAGTTTGCTAGAATTTTGTGGAGGATATTCATGCCTACATTCATAAGAAAAAAATGGCCTGTAATTTTCTTGTGATATCTATGTTTGGTTTTGTTATCAGGGAATACTAGCCTCACAAAATGAGATTGGAAGTGTTTCCTCTGCTTCTATTTTTTGAAAGTTTCTGGAAAAAAAAGGTATTATTTCTTCTTTATATTTTTAGTTTTTGAGTTGAAGTCTCACTCTGTCACCCAGACTGGAGTGCAGTGGCTCCTCCCGGCCACCGCAGCCTCGACCTGCTGGGCTCCAGCGATCCTTCTGCCTCAGCCTTCCAAGTAGCTGGAATTATAGGTGCGCGCTACCACACCCGGCTAATTGTTTTTTTATTTATTGTAGAGATGAGGTCTCGCCAAGTTGCCCAGTGGGTCTCGAACCCCCGGACTCAGGCAATCTACTCACCTCGGCCTCCCAAAGCGCTGGGGTTACAGGCAGAGCCACTGAGCCCAGTCGATTTCTTCTTTAAAAGTTTGATAGGACTCACCAGTGAAGACACCTATGCCTGATATTTTCTTTGTGGGAAGATTTTAAACTACTAATTTAGCTTTCTATTATGAGTCTATAAAGATTTTCTATTCTTTCTTGAGTCAGTTTTGGTAGTTTTTGCCTTTCCAAGGATTGTCTATTTCATTTAGCTATCTAATCTGTTGGCATACAGTTGTTGATACTAGTCCCTTATAATACTTTTCTTCTGTAAGACTGGTAGTGATATTCTCTCTTTCATTCATAACTTCAGCAATTTGAATTTTCTTTTATTCTTGTTAAGGCTACCTAAAGGTTTGTAAGTATTTGTTGATTATTTCAAAGGACAAACTTTTGATTTCAATGGTTTTCTCTATTTTTTTCTTATTCTCTATTTCATTAATTTCCACCCTAATCTTTTAATATTTCTTTCCTAAACTTTGGGTTTAGTTTGCTCTTCTTTTCTTCACTGTTTTACGTGGAAGGCTCAGTTATTGCTTTGAGATCTTTCTTCATTTTCAAAAACTGAGATGGGGCCAGGTGTGAGAAGCAGAGACGAGAGGACTGTCTGAGCCCAGAGGTTCGAGACCAGCCTGAGCAACTTGGCGAGCCTCATCTCTACAATAAATAAAAAATTTAGCCAGGTGTGGTGGTGCATGCCTGTAGTTCCAGCTACTAGGAAGGCTGAAGTGGAAAGATCACCTGAGCCCAGTGTGTCAAGGTTGCAGTGGCTTACTCCAGCCTGGGTGACAGAGTAAGACTCCATTTCAAAAAACAAACAAAAAAACAAAAATTGAAACGCAGTCTCACTATGTTGCCCTGGCTGGTATGAAACTCCTCGGCTCAAGTGATCCTCCTGCCTCAGCTTCCCAAGTAACTGGGACTACAGGTACCTTTCTTCATTTTTAATATAGCATTTACAACTATAAAATTCTCTCTAAACAGTGCTTTAGCTGTAGCCCATAAATTTTGGCATATTGTGTCTCTTTTTATTCATCTCAAAGTATTTTCTAATTTCCCTGTGACTTCCTTTTTGCCCTATTATTTAAGACCATGTTGTTTAAGTTTCTTGTATTTGTTAATTCCCAAAATTACTTTCTGTTACTGATTTCTAATTTCATTCCACTGTGGTTGGAGATCAGATTTTGTATTGTTTCAATCCTTTTAAATTGATTGAGCCATGTTTTATGCCCTAGCATTTGGTTTATCCTGGAGAATGTTCTATGTGCACTTGTGAAGAATGTATTTCCTGCTGTTATTGGTTGGAGTATTCTATAGATGTATGTTAGGTCTAGTTTATAATCTAGCATTGTATATAAGCTATAGACCAATATCCCTTATAAATGTGGATATAAAAATCCTAGGTATTGTATTGTTGAAGTCTTCAATATCCTTGCTGATCTTTTGCCTAACTGTTCTATACATAATTGAAAATGGCATTACTGTTGATTTGTCTATTTTCTCTTCATTTCTGTCAGTGTTTGCTTCTTATATTTTGGGGGCTCTGTTAGGTATATATTCAGGTCTTATAATCTTTTTTGGGTTATATATTATCTTTGTAATTTGTGTTCTGGCCTCTAGTTTTTCAATAATACAGTTCCACAAATTACTCCTAGGTACATCTTTCTAAATATTTTGCTGATATAACTTTGCTTCTCAAAAACCTTAAAATCTTTATGTTCGCCTGTAGTTCCAGCGGAAGGATCGCTGGAGTCCAGCAGGTTGACGCTGGGGTGGCCATGAGCATGGCACTATACTTCAGCCTGGGCAACGGAGTGAGACTTCAATTCAAAAGAAAAAAAAAATCTTTATATTACTAACAAAATAAACTTCAAACTTCTAGGATCTTTAAAAATCCAGCTTCAATTTGTATCTCCATTTGAATCTTCTACTACTGTACTTCATCCCACCTGGACCATTTGCCATTTCTTGAACATATCTACAAAGTTGTCATCTCTGTGTCTTTGTACCATCTATCTGAAATGCCTGTATGTATCTCTATCAAAACCCTCCCTATTATTCAGGGCCTATTGGGCTATCAACTTTTCACTGCAACTGGAAGTATACTTTCCTTTCTTAGTTACTTTGATATTTTATGCTATTCTTAAAGTCCAGATCTCTGTTCCTGTATTTGAGAAATCCAAGATTATGTCTTACCTTTTCCTTTAGACAAGACATTCTTCAAGGGTAGAGTTCATGTACTTCTCATTTTTCTATTTCCAATGATGCCTAGTAGATTAATACCTTGTACATAGCAGGTATTTAATATAAAGCTGTTAAATTCATGAGTGTCACATTTTTTGATACCAGGTATTTGAAGTAAAGCATTCATATTGCTATTCAACTCAGAGAAGGAGTTTATTAGTTAGGCCTTTGAGAAGTTTTAGTTACTTACTCGTTCTTTTAATTGTATTACTTCTTTGTCTTTTTGTTGCTTCCACTGTCTAAACTTCTCAGCATCCTCTTTCATCTGACGCATTAACTGTACCCGCTGGTTTTTCATCATCTATAAAAACAAAAACCAGTGCAAGTATTAGTCATCTGCATTTTATTCTAGGCTGATGTGCAGATGGACAGACTTGCCATTAAGATGAGAGAAAACCCAGAGATAAGCTGAGAAAGTTACCAACAGGTTTTCTGATTAGGTTGGCAATACCTTTTGCTACGCTTGCTCAGGGTTTCCAAGTATAGACTACACAAATGAACTTTCTGAAGAAATAAAAGAAAAATGTACCTAAAAGCTAAATCTAGTCCTAAATTTACTGTATATAAATGAAAATTTAAGGAAATATCTACTATGCTTCAAGGACAAATCTACCTAGCAACCACTGTAATCTAAAGGTTTCATTATAAGTGGCCTGGAATCAACACTTTGTAGATGTTACAAGTTGAGCATTCTGCAACTAAGAATTTTCTCTAGGTATCTATCTTCTTGTTACTACTTTATGAAATTATGCCACATGATCATGGAAAGTGATCAGGATATCACCAAGTATGCAGATGTCTTTGTCCTTTGGTTTCAGAGAATCTAACATTAAACTCTGAATATAAAAGCAAGGTTTTATGACTTAGATTCTAGAAGACTATCAGCATAATGTTCTGCAAAAGGGTATTTGTGGAAATTCACACACTTGAAATGATTGCACTTGCCTGCTATTGTCTTACCTGAAAATACCTCTGTAGTATAATTCTAAATGGAATACCTGTGTTTGTAAATTCCAATGGAGTAAATTACAAGAAATAATTACCTGTATCTCTTGGTTCAGTTTGGAGACAGTATGCTCTGTGGATTCCTTCAGTTTCAGAAGTTTGGACTGTTCATTCAGTTTCTTCTTCAGATCGGCTATTTGACCCTCCAGCTCCTGGAGACGTTTACGACGGCGTTCACTCAACCTAAACACAGATGACATAGGAGTGAAGACTATCCGCAAAACCTGACTTTAGGAGATGTAATACTAGACTTCCAGATTCACAACCCTGATATATATAAAAGAGGCAACTAATCACCTGGCTATCTTAAAAGAAAAAAAAGAATACCATCCAAATAACCAAAACTGTCTCACTTAATAGGAGCTTAATACAAAGAGCAAAACATTTTTTTTTAGTATGTAACAATGCAACTACCTCAATATAATCCCCCCCAACTATGTCAAAAGGATGGCACTTTGAAGGTATTTCACTTCATGTTAGCTATAAGGAATACTTCTGACAATTATCATACAAGCCTGAGATAAAAAGTAAATATTTATCATAACTTTTAATGAGCTTTAGACTCAACAGAGAGATGAAACAGTCACCGAGTAAAAAGAAGGTAGAATAGCCAATATGGCAGAGGTCTGAGGGAGAATGGCATGTTCTGGTTATCTACCTTTATTTTATTCTTAACTGATAAGGGATACAGCTAGATTGAATTTTTAATCTGTAGCCTGGACATTAATTCTATTCACAAGCAAATTTACCATCAGTGCAGGGACAGATAAACTGCTGCTGTATTGAAGGTCTGATAATCTTCCAAAAGCCAGTGCAAATGCTAACTTTTTACAAAGCCTACCTTGATCATACCAGCCTGAACTGACCTCTCTTGCCTCTGAACTCTTAACACAATTACTGTCTAAGAAAGACATTTATTTGGCATGTGTCCTGTTATGGCATTCTTTTACTGTCAATGTTATTTAATACCTCAATTATTTAACTTTTCTTGTATTTAGGTCTCCTCTTCATAACTAGGTTTAAATCCTTTGGAGGCAGTAAATGGGTCTTCTGTTTCTCTATTCCCTCCGAAACCACTCACACATAGTTGGTACTTAAAATAACATTTATTAACTTCATTCTTACTTGGCTTGGTTGACATCCTTCTTTGCTGTCTGAAGTTCAAGAACTAATTCTTCCTTTTCCTTTTGCAGATTGATAACTTCTAATTCTAGATTTTTTATGTTATCCTAGAAATATTATAAGTCAAAGAGAAAGAAAGCATTACATGACACAGGAAGAAAATCACTTCAAAATTTTACAAGCAAAGAACTATGCATTAAATTTTACCAATTCACCCAGCTGCAGTAGCTCACGCCTATAATCCCAGTACTTTGGGAAGTGGAGGTGACAGGATTGCCTGAGACCAGGGGTTCGAGACCAGCCTGGGCAACTTGGCAAGACCTTGTCTCTCCAATAAAAATAAAAAATATTAGCTGGGTGTGGTGGCGCATGCCTGTAGTTCCAGTTACTAGGAAGGCTGAGGTGGAAGAATCGCCTGAGCCCAGGAGGTCAAGGCTGCCACAGCCATGAGTGTGCCATTGCACTCAAGCCTGGGCAACAGAGTAAAACTCTGACTCAAAAAAAAAAATTACCACTTCAATTGCATACTGAAAATATTGCTCTTGCATTAATGGAGATTAAAGTTATGTAGTAGGAAAAGTTTGGAACCCAAATGCCTGGGTTTGAGTCTTGATTGCAACACTTACTAAGTATCTTCAGGAAAGTAACTTCATCTCCTTTAGTTTTAGTTTGTGTACAGAAAAGTTAATATAGCAGGCCTGAGACAGCTATCTTTAAAAAGGCCTGCTTGCAAGGACGGCCCTTGGCTTGTGTCTGGGAACTTAGATTTTAGTAGGGTTGCCACCATTCCCTAACTGATAAGAATAGCTCATTATGCCTAAATTGCACAAACAATATGATTTATCCCCCACTGCACCCGCCTGCTCCCGGTAGTTTCCCACTACTGCCGATCCCTTTCTTGTAATATTATAATTGTTCAGGGTCCACTTATGAGTGAGAACATGTGGTACTTGGTTCTTTGTTTCTGTGATAGATCACTGAGTATTACAGACTCTAAATCCATCCAAGTTGCTGTGAAGTTCATAATTTTGTCCTTCTTTATGGCTGTATAATATTCCATCATACATATGTACCACATTTTTAAAAAACAGTCCACTTTCGATGGATAGCACAGTTGGTTCCATGTTTTTGCTATTGTGAATAATGCTGTGATAAACATGTTTGTACAGGTATCTCTTTCACAGAGTGATTTGAGTTTCTCTAGGTATATACCCAGTAGGGGGACTGTGGGGTCATATGGGAGGTCGATTTTTAGAACTTTTAGGAATCATAACATTGTTTTCCACAGAGGCTGTACTAGTTTACACTCCTACCAACAGTGTAGAAGTGTTCCCTTTTCCCCACATCCTCTCCAGCATCTGTTGTTTTTTGAGTTATTGATGATGGCCATCCTGACTGGAGTTAGGTGGTATCTCAGTATGGTGAGACAACATTTCTTATAGGTTGTAACAACACACTACTAGAGAAATAAAGTGCTTCCCGAGACTCCACAGGGAGAAAATTCTTAGAAGCTTATACCTGGCTTTGTCTAGACTTTACCCAAGTGCCTCTTTCTTTGCTGATTTTTCTTTGTATCCTTTCATTATATTAAATATTAACTGTGGTATATGGCATAGCCTATTTCTCCAAGGCCACAAACCTGTACAGTATAGTAGGCAACTGTCACACAATGGAAAGTATTTGTGTATCTAAACATATCTAAACCTAGAAAAGGTACAGTAAAAATATAGTATCATGATCTTATGGGACCACAGTCTGTCATTGACTGAAATATTGTTATCTGGTGTGTGACTGTATATTTAACATATTCTCGACTGGCAAGTATTTTATTTTCCTAATACTGAGAGCAGGTGAAAATAAAAAAAAGTCTGAAGCTGGTTGCTGCAAACTTCTGTCGTTAAGCACAAATGAAATGGTCTTTTCTAAACTGTCACCTTTTTCACAATACAACTGAAATTTGCAGACATATCCAGTATTTGCCTCAGACACCATTCTGACTAGCATTCCGTACTTTATATTTTTATTTGGATTACAAACCTGACAGTCTTCCACGATGAGGTAAAATCATGCCAGCAGTTGCAAATGAGTCAAATATTATGTATTTTATATATTATGTACCACACATTTATAAATGTCTAGAATATAATTAATATATAAATAAATAATATATAATATATGCACACACATATGTGTGTGTGTGTATACCAAGTGAATTGTGTGTTAAACATAAATAGAACTGGGCACAATGGCTCATGCCTGTCATCCCAGCGCTTTGGGAGGCTGAGATAGGAGAATTGCTTGAGGCCAGGAGCTCTACACCAGCCTGAAACAACATAGCAAGACTTCATCTCTAAAAAAAAAAAAAAAAAAAAAAATTAAAAAATTAGCTGAGCATGGTGGTACACGCCTGCAGCTCCAGCTACTCAGGAAGCAGAGACTAAAGGATCGCCTGAGCCCAGGAAGTTGCGGCTCCGTAAGCTATAATCGTGGTACTACACTCCAGTGTGAGAAACAGAGTGAGACTACGACACAAAAAACAAAAAAAAAAACCAAAACACATAAATAGAATTATACTGTGTAAATATATTATTCTGAACGTGCCTTTAAAAAATTATTTGGTCTTGAAGATTTATTTAAATCAGTACATATAGATCCACCTGATTTTTTGTTGTTGCCATACTGACATATTCTTGTACAAGGCTTTACTAGAGAGAAGTGGATTTATAGGGTCATGACGATACACATTGTCAATTTTAACAGATATTGCCAAATTGTCACCCAAAGTGACTATTCCAATTTCCACTCTAGCCAGCTGTTAATGAGAGTACTTGTTTTCCTACATCTTTGTCAACATTTGATACTACGACACTTCAAAACTGTTATGAATCTGATAGGTAAAAAATAGTATCTTTCTAGTTATCTATACTGCATTTAGTCAGTAATTGTCTCACTAATTCTACAGGGGAATTATTCAAATATTTGAGTCCTGGTTTACTACAACTCATGGTAATCTTCATGAATCTGAACATATGCCTCCTCCGATTTTTCTATGGAAATTCTTTATAATGATAGGAAAAATACTATTTAGAATTAAAAACTGTCTTTATTTCTTAGAAAAAGAGAGGTGGTGACTTACGTGTAATTAAAATGTACTGTTTATATTAAGAATTTATTTCTTCTTAACTATTAGGTTTGGAAACTCAAGTATATTTGATAACAAGGGAAAAGGATTAGATATCTTACTACAGCTATAGCACATTTTTATTATGAGTATTTTTTTTTTTTAGTTGGAGTCTCACTTTGTTGCCCAGGTTGGAGTGCAGTGACACGCTCCCGGTTACCACAGCCTTGATCTGCTGGGCTCCGGTGATCCTTCTGCCTCAGCCTTCCAAGTAGCTGGAACTACAGGCATGCACTACCACACCCAGCTAATTTTTGATTTATCGTAGAGTCGAGGTCTCACCAAGTTGTCCCCGCTGGTCTCGAGCCCACGGGCTCAGGCAATCCACTTGCTTTGGCCTCCCAAAGTGCTGGGATTACAGACTGAGCCACCGAGTCTGGCTGCTACAGCTCATTATTAACACCTTCTTATGAGGTTACAAGTATGAGGGAGAACCCCCCAAAACTTGGAATTATTTTTTGGAGGGTGGGCCCCTTTTAGTACAGGTTTCCCCTACTAGGTAAGAGTTCTAGGAACACAGTGGTATCGGTGTACCAGCTAGGTTGCTGTGAAAGGCTGTGTTCAGCTTCAGTGAATTGTTTTTGGAGATTCTTTCAATGCATTTGCTCATTTCATGATGGGTGACTTACATGGACAACTTGTCCATATCACACTGAGTTGACTCACGTGCCCCACCCTCCCTATTTACCTAATCTTGCCCCAAGTGACTTTTTTTGTTTGTTTGTTTCCCTGATAAAAAAAAGTCCTCAAAGGGAAATGTGTTGCCAATGTGGAAGAGGTAAAACAAAAAATAGTAGAAGCACTAAAAGGCATCAAAATTGATGAGTTCAAAAACAGTTCTGAGCAGTGGCAAAAGCTTAATAGGTGTACTGCATCACACAGAAGGTAACTGAAGTGTAAACATGAAAGAATGAATACACAATTTTTTATAAATAAATTCTAGATTTTTTGGGGGGTCTCCCTTGTATAATGACACATCCCCATGTTTGTAGGGAAGAGAACAAGAAGAAAGAACTAATTTTTCACCTTTACCAGCAATCCTCTGTTTATCCTGGAAAAGCCAAAATACACTTGACCTAAAAAAGGCTGCATTGTATATCCTGTTTAACATGAACAACTAAATTACATAATTAACTTGCTGTCTTCTAAAATCTCACTAAAATGAGCCAAAAAGGAGATATAAATCAACAAGAATGAACACAAAACAGGAGAGCAGTTGAGAGATATCAATAGACTTTTGGAAGAGGAAAACAGCTTGATAAGTAGTAACTGACTTCCAGCATGGAAACAGCTAAAATATAACTCTTAACAGGATGAATGCCAAGAAGTAAGACAATTTGTGCCACACAACCACAGAGGGGAGGAGAGGCTTCTTTTCTGGACAGATTGAACCTCAGAGGCTAGACTTACAGACATCAGACACAGCTCACAGCAGGGATGATGTACCATACAGATTGATAGGGATTAAATAAATATTTGCATATGACTGAAGAGACTCCAACTCCCTTATTTTCTCTGGGTTACCAGAATGATGGCATACCACCACTACACCCCCACAATCCAGGAGGAAGAATAAATAACTTCTTTATTGGAAACTGACTAGCCCAAGATAAACCCATGTATATATATAACTTCCTATTGGCTTTTAGTGCCTCACTTTTACATATTAATGGACAGCCAAGGATCACTAGAAATTTGAGGAAAGCATCTTCATTAAAGAGACCAAAACAGGCACCCTAGAGAAAAAACCTTGGAGGAAACAGAGGCAAGGCAAGGAGAAGAGAACAACTCAACAAAATGTAATTCCTTAGAGATGGGTAGTGCATCCATGAAAAAAAAAAGGGGGGAAGGTATAAAAGGGACAATTACAGGATCAAAAGAAGACTAAGAGCCCTTGGAAATTAATAGGCAAATAAGATAATTCACCAGTAATGAAAGGAAATTTCCCAGAGAGTGGAATAAAAAGACAAAGAAATAGAAAGGAAGGAGGAGATAAAAAAAGCAGAAACTAAATCTAAGAGATCTATTATCTGACTGAGAAGTACAAAAGAAAACAGAGAAAATGTAGAGCGAGATGGCATTCAAAGAAGTGATACAAGAAAACTTTCCAGAAAAGAATACAAAATTCCAAATCAAAATGACCCAACAGGCATCAAGCACAATAAATGAGAAAAGAGCCATACCGAGACACATCATTGTGAAATTAAATAATACTTGGGGACAAAGAAAAGATCCTGAAAGTTTCCAGAGGAAAAAAAATATAGGCCTAATACAAAGAATCAAGAATCATATGAACTTCTCAAGAGCAACATGGAAAACAGAAGACAATGAAGCAGGACCTTCAAAATTCTAAAGAGAAAAAACTTCCATAGAATTCTAAACCCAGCCAAGTAAGTGTAAAAATGAACAAAAGCTATTTTCAGACATGCAAAACTTTAAAACATTTTCCTTTCAAGTATACATTGCCAGGAAGCTAATGGGGTTGTACTTCACCAAAACAAAGGGATATACCTAAGAGGAGGAAGATATGTGATCTGTTTCAACACAGAGATGAAAAGAGAAGCAAATTCCCAAGAAGATGGTACCAGATTGATGGCTGGGCAGAAAGCAAACAAGGACAGATGATTCCAGGAACACTGTTTTCAAGAAAGAAATGGATGAATAAATTATCTAGTACATTTTACCACAATGAGGAGTTTTATAGTTTTGTCAAGATGTTTGGAGATAAAATCATTGACAGGTACATAGAAAACTAAGCAAATGAAAAAAATGATGTAACTCCAGAAAATATAAAAAGTCATACAATTAAGAAAATGCAATCATATTACACTATGTGGCTCAATCATTAAACATATTTACATAATCAGAGAAATTTAAACACTATGCATTTAAACAAAAAGTATGCTATAACCATTTTGAGAGATGGAGGTGAGGCAATATGCATGGGTGGATAGGATTAGACAGCTATATTCTCATCTTCTATAGTTGGGAAGTCAACCATTATTTTGGAAGTAACCTCTATCCTAGAGGGAAAAAGTGGTGAAAATTAACTAGGAGAAAGTCTTCCTGTTTTTACTCTGAAAATTTAGGGAAGCTGGTATTTAAAAGCATGACTACTACAGCTGTTTCTCAATGTTAGCATTTAGTACTTGGGGGTGGTAGGATATAGCCGGATGGAAAAACAATCCATCCTTCCCCCATCATACATCCTAATATCCCTCTGTGATCACAGACACTGAGAAACACTTAACTATAAGGGAAAATAAGGTTTGGAGCAAGGGCCATTTTTGGTCAGTGATTCAAAAGTTAAAGATTTGCCTTTAAGTAAAGACCTAATTGTTAGTTTGCAAGGGCTACTTAGAACTAAAGTAGATAAAAGTTGAGCCATGCCGGGCTCGGTGGCTCAGCCTGTAATCCCGTGCCTTGGGAGGCTGAGGTGAGTGGATTGCCTGAGCCTGAGGGTTCGAGACCCGCCTGGGCAACTTGGTGAGACCTCATGTCTACAATAAATCAAAAAATTAGTCGGGCGTGGTAGCGCGCGCCTGTAGTTCCAGTTACTTGGAAGGCTGAGGCGGAAGGATTACCGGAGCCCAGCAGGTCGAGGCTGCGGTGGCCAGGAGCGGCCACTGCACTCCAGTCTGGGCGACAGAGTGAGACTTAACAAAGTTGAGCCATTTGCCAAGTCATGTGACATCCACTAGTGTCTTCATAATTTTTTAAATTTTCACTTTTTATTTATTTTTTACCCAAAAAGACAAACACTGGAATAACCTCTTCATAATTCACACTATAACCCAGACCATTTACTAAAAGATTCTTTTCTCAGAATCTAAGCATAGTTATCAGAACATATTTTCTCTATAAGTAGGGACCATATTTATTATAACATTATCAAACTATTTATTAAACACCTATGGCATAAGATAAGGCATTAGATTAAATAGAACAAAATTACAGGTTCCCTATCCTGAATGTATCCTTTTTCGTAAACAACTCCAGTTGTACTGTGCACATTTTGTTGTCTTTTCATCATCAAAAATGATGTGCTTGTTTTCTTCCCATTTACTTAAAGAGAGATGATAGTCATGTACAAATACTGCCCTAGAAAATGGTTTACCTGGTATTGGAACTGAATGGGCTGTAGTTGGTTGTCATTCTGAGTCATTTTCCTAGCTAGGGCCTCTTTCAGTGCCAGGGCTTTATTCAACTCAACAAGTTCCTTAGACATCTGAGCTTGACGGAGAGCATGCTGAGTGGTGAAAGCATCAGAAGACCTGCTCATCTCTGGACTGGTTTCCACTTGCTAGAAAAAAATCAGAACAATGATTTATAAGAAAAACAAGTAAATGGAGTTCCTTAGGCACTGTTTTGTCAAATCTCACATCACTTCTCCATTAGCAATATGTCTGTTCCTTCACATTTGTGGCTTCTGATATAACATTTGCTTTAAACATCTAAATAAATTGAGCTAGCCTATTTCTTGCTCTCACAAGCACCTTATTTCTAAGTTCTAGCCTACACTTCTTACTTTTACCTCATTCCAAGGGGTCCTTTGAGGAAAGAAAGCCCTGGAAATGGCACTTTAGGAATGGTGAATATTGAGAAAAGAATTAATATATTCTCACACAGCTATTTCTAATACCAGAACTAGTATTTTCCTTTGTTCAGAATATGAAAACTACTGACATATAGTTATTTTAGAAGGAAAAGGCTGTCTCGTCTCAAGCAAACCATTGTCTAGCATTTCATTTTGTCTTTATAAACTTTATTCAACATCTAATACATTTTATCTATCCTTGTGATCTGAGCACTCAAAATATTTTCCTTGGTTGTTTTAGCCCATAGTATCCTATCCATAGAAAAGAATGCTGAGAAAAAAATTCTCTTCTATTTCTCCTCTAATGCTTTTTTGACATGGCCATAATTTCTTAATTTGTTCCTCTCCTCATTTTAACTTCCTGAATAGTTGATGCAGAATACTAGCCTATAACAAGAAATCAGTAAGCCAGATTACAAATATGAAACATTACATCCTTGAGAAGTCCTGCTACCCACAATCAGTTATACTATTAGAGATAGAGCTTACCCAAGGTAGGGATTTTATGAAGCTGAGATTTACACTAAAGATTTCTGGATTTCCAGGGCATTCCATGGAGGATGGTAACAATCACAGGTTCTCTTCTTCAATTGAGTGATAAATTATAGGAAATGGCACAGTTAGAGCTCCTGATTCTACATAAAGGGGCCAATTACTTACAGCTTCTGGTTCCACCGCAGTATCAATGGCTGCAGTCATGCAAGGAACAGTTTCATCCTGCAGTAACAAATGTTTTGGTTTAGGGAAAGATTCTGAAGTGAGGCTTGCTAGTGGATTTTATATTGGTTATTTAATTTTCTTCAAATGAGACTGTTTAAGGTGCTGGACCCATTTTGTAGCCACAGAACCCCAAAAGCCACTTGTTTCCATTTCCTAACTCTCAAGAGCCTTTCTTCTTCATAAAGGGCAATTGTGTAGCATTTGTTAAAAAAAAAAAAATAAGGTCATATGGCAACTGACATATTTCTTGCAATACTTTTGCCCTTCCAGAGATCATTGCACCAGGGTAAACTTTAAGCCATTCCACAGGCCAAAGTTTAACCCATTTTATGGATGCTATCCTTTCTTTTTATGTTTCTATCACTAAAGTACAAATCTAGCCAGTTCTTATGGGCACACCATCCTAAGAACAGACATATCAAATAACGGCAATGTATTTGAAAAGTAAATAGAATAAAGGGTTATTTTAACTTTTTATTTTATAGTCAGTCAAGGTAGCAAGACCTCAGTCCACAAGGAAACAAATATATTAGGTAGGTACCCCAGAAAAATGTGCTCATGAAGTCATACAAATGTACTGTAGGCTCTTCTCCTCATATAGATAAGAACTGATCATAAAGATATAGAATCAATCTAAGTGTCCACCAACAGATGATTGGATAAAGAAAATGTGGTGTGTATATACACAACGGAGTACTACTTAGCCATAAAAAAGAATGAAATCACGTTTTTTGCAGCAACATGTATGGAACTAAGAGGTCATTATTTTAAGTGAAATAACTCAGAAGCAGAAGAATCAAATACCACATGTTTTTACTTATAAGTGGCAGCTAAATAATGTATACACATAGACACAGAGAGTGGAATGATAAATATTGGAGACTTGGGTGGGTGAGGGATGAAATATTACTTAATAGGAACAATGTACACTTTTTGGGTGATAGCTACATGAAAAGCCCAGACCTCACCACTACACACCTGAAACAAAACTGCAGGTGTACCTCCTAAATCCAGAAAAATAAAAAAAAGAAAAAGGAAAAAAAGGAAAAGATCATATGTAGCTACTCCAAGTAGTGCTTACTAGGAGAGAAAGGGTAAACACTACTTCCCTCCCAGAGAATGGCAAATTGTTTTTATTTATTTATTTACTTATTTAATTATTTTGTGTGTGTGTGTGTGGGGGGGTATTGGAACAACAACCCCCAAGAAAAGAACCTAAAACTACTTATTAGGACTAATATATATATATATATATATATATATTTTTGAGTTGGAGTCTCATTCTGTCGCCCAGACTGGAGTGCAGTGGCCGCTCCTGGCCACCGCAGCCTCGACCTGCTGGGCTCCGGCGATCCTTCTGACTCAGCCTTCCAATTAGCTGGAACTACAGGCGCGCGCTACCACGCCTGGATGATTTTTTGATTTATTGCAGAGATGAGGTCTCACCAAGTTGCCCAGGCGGGTCTCGAACCCACGGGCTCAGGCAATCCACTCACCTCAGCCTCCCAAAGGCGCAGGATTACTGGCTGAGCCACCGAGCTGGCTTAGGACTATTTTTAAATAAACTATCATGAGCAAGCTCTGTTCTCACCACTGGAATTTAGGCTTTACTTGGCATTGTAACATATGGATTACCACTTCTATGTGATTCATCAAAGCCCTGGGAAGAAAGGATTATTTCCAGGAAGTCATCTGACTAAGGAGGTCATATGCAAAAAGAGCTATTAGCTTAACAGTAAAGAAAGGAGTTATGGTTAGCATATTCAGTCTCTACACCAGTCCTGTGACACATTACATAATTGTTGAAACTTGAATCTTAGTACTTTAAGGTGAAGAGTGAACAGGCCCTTAATAAGTGCTGTTTGTAAAGCATTTCCCTTATTCTGCCCAGAAACTCCTAACCAGTGGGGCTCAAAGAGAAAGCAAAGGAAGTTCCAGCATTCCCATATACTTTTTCATCATGATTTATAGTACTGGTGATTCTTCAAGCATAGGACATACTAAAACCTTCTTTAAAAACAGCACATCAATCTAATATAGGTTAATGGTTATCCTTTTTTCACTCCCATGTTTCAATTTTCTATAAAAGGACTAGTTATAGGCCTATCCTAGATTATTAGAGCCTGTAACACTGGCTTTTGGAGACTTTTTCTAGTGCCTTCCCGAGGATCCAGGCTCAAAGTAGTTAGGTTAATCCTTGAAGAAGATATGGTGGCTGGGCACAGTGGTTCACACCTGTAATCCCAGCATTTTGGGAGGCTGAGGTGAGAGGATAACCAGAACCCAGGGGTTCAAGACCAGCCTGGGCCACATGGCTGGTTTCTACAATAAATCAAAAAATCAGCTGGGCATGGTGGTACACACCTGTAGTCCCAGCTACTTGGGAGGCTGAGGTAGAAGGGTCACCTAAGCCCGGGAGCCTGAGGCTGTGGTAGCTGTGACCATGCCATGGCATTCCAGCCTGGGTAACAGAGTGAGACTCTGACTCAAGAAAAAAAAAAAAGATATGTTGTTACTGTGGGTTTATGTTTGGCTTTTGGCCCAGTGAAATCTCATAGTACTAAGGTTTAAGCTTAGGGCTATAGTGACATATCTACATGAACATGGCAGAATTCTGCCTCCATAATCCTAAATGTAAATATATAACAATAGGATTTGTTTCCATCTCACAGCCCCGCCCCCCCCATTCTAAGACAATAACTGAGAACCTCTTCAAAGTAAAAAAATATGATTTAATAAAGGTGATGATTAGGGGAACAAGGCTAGGGTACATTGTGCTACATTAACCAGCAATATCCTCCAAGATGAAGTGTAGGCTGTACCCTTATGGGGCAAGCAAAATGTTTTTTATGGAATTGGTCTTAGAAGAAAGGATATAAACAAAAAAAATATTTGATTTTGTGGGAACTGAAAGCACTGCATGAATTTCCTCACAGGTAACTACAACAAGGAGGTCTGCTTGAATTATATTTTAAAGGAAGAAATGGCACAGTTTAGCACTTAAAGCCCCAGGAGGAATATCCAGGAACAATGGTTGCCTTCAAAACAGAAAAGGGGGTATTCACCTGTCACTTTAAATAAAAATAGTTTAAGTCCAGAATGAAGGGCATAAGCATTTAAATTTGAAACATTTTACTTTCACTGTATTGAGTCTTAATAATAAAACCCACAGGATATGTTGTTGTGTATTTCCAAAAAATAAATAGCTGGGAGGATCTCCAAACAATAGATGTCGAGAACTCTAATTCAAGAGTCCAGTAGGAGTGCTGGATAAAAGGATTTACTCTGCCTAACTGTGACTGTGGATGGAAGCCAGGATCTTTATCAGCTTGTGGCAATCTTTAGCACCCCCCTACTGTGTGTGCCGAGTGCATTTTAGTGGTGGCAGACAGCAATTCTAGAGTTCCTCTGAGCCAGCCATCACTAGCAACTTCCTCAGTCTATAGGCACACCAAGCACCAGTCATATTGCCAGAACCTCACTGAGGACGTTTTATCTTATTTCATTAACTTGGTTCCATGGGTTTCCTTTATTTTTCCCATGTGACTCAAAGTCCAAGAGATGAGGTGACACAAAATCCTCTAAGATTGGTGTGGTAGCTATGAACAATGAATGGTGAATGTCCTGGGTCACTATCTTTGAGCTTGTAAGTTTTGGCACTAGTAGGCTTCTGCAGCCTAGATTAACTTAATTCTGAGGTAGTTCACACAAAGTTTTCATATAACAGATGTTTCTGCTAGATTTGAGTGGAATTATGGACACTGAAGTTTAACCTTGAGATAGCCATTCTTTAAAATGTATGCCACACTTCAGCCACAATAAAGTTCTTTGCATTTTCTAAGCTTTCATACCTCTTTGCTTTTGCATATACCTTTTCCTATATACATATATAGATTGTTCATTCCCTTTTGTCTGCATGGCAAAGTCCCATTCACTTTTTGGACCCAGTTTCTATTTTGATGCCCTCTTGGATTTTCTAGACTAACAATCACCCCTTATTTTATGCTCCCACTGCACTTTGTTCATATTGCTCATACAAGGCTTATAAGAACAATTCTTGAAATACGATAGTTATCAGGATAGGATTGTACCAGTATGTTTCCGAGGAAGAGGTATAACAAATGAAATAATCTCCAACAAAAAGTTTCACAGCAGTTAACATAAAACATTGTTACCTGAGCCAAACCACAAGGACACATACCCCTTTCTTCTCCTATAAAACTTCAACCTTGCTTCAACTTGGGATATCACCTGGAGTTCAGGTGTTCCCTGAGTACATCTGCTGAATAATGCTTTTAATTCCTATTTGAATCACTTAAATTATTTTCTTTTGACAGTAATACAGCACTTAGCAAGGTTACCAACTAATAATTGGCAGAATTGGTTTCAAACCTATCTGTCTGGCTCTAGAGCCCAGGTTCTCAATTACTTGTGCCCTGTTTGTTAGATAAATGAACTGTCATCTTGAACTGCTCACACGATAGTTTTATACAACGCTTCTTATTCTAAAACACTGCCCAATATTCTTTTGGGAGTTTACTTATTTAATTTCTTAGGGCTGGCCATCATAACCTTCCCCCAACAATATATATGGTACTTTTTTTCATTTACTCTTTAAGAATAAATCTATGTGTGGAAGATTTTGTGACACACTATTGACAACTCTAGAAAACACTGGATAAGACCAGGGATGAGGAACTTGGTTCTGGTAAAATTAAAACCTCTGCCCAAGAAAAGGAATTACTACCAGGCATTTACATACACATTACTATTTCAGAATAATAAATAAGCGAATATAGCTAGAACAAAACCAACCCTAACCCCTTAAGTATGTTATAGTATGATTTCAATTTTTAAAAATAGCATATATACCTAAAGACTAATTCAGAGAAGGAACACCACAAATAAAAATAGATTTTTAGAGATGGTGAAATTGTGAGAATCTCTTCTGACAAAAATGACAAATAATCACCTGCACCCCCAAAACACATCTACAACTATAATAGTTCTCAATATAGATAAAAATGCAAACTTATGATAGAACAAGCTTTTAAATTTACTTATTATTGGTTATAAAAGAGAGTTATGGTATTCCCTGGTTGCTCTAAGCTACCTGCCAAAACACAGCTTATTTAAAATTGGGATATGATATGAGGCCTCTAAGTTAGCCTATATTGATAGGATAACAAGTCAATGACTGCTGCTCTTGATACCTAGGCAATTTTGCGTGGGTATGTTGTTGCTTCTAATATTTGATTAGAATATTGAAATACTAATGTGCCATTGCATATGTAACCTGTGAGTGCTTTTGCCTTAACAAACTCAATATCCCAATCATATGATCCATGACTTCTGTTCTCAAGCAGTTCACAATCTAGTTGTTTAGGCAAAAGGCACAGAGTTAGAAAGGCTTATATGCATCAAAATAAACAAATGAAGCCGGGCTTGGTGGCTCACTCTGTAATCCTACGCCTTGGGAGGTTGAGGTGAATGGATTGCCTGAACCTGCGGGTTTGAGACCCGTCTGGGCAACTTGGTGAGACCTCATCTCTACAATAAATCAAAAAATTAGCCAGGCATGGTAGCGCACACCTATAGTTCCCGCTACTTGGAAGGCTGAGGCGGAAGGATCACTGGAGTCCAGCAGGTCGAGGCTGCGGTGGCCGGGAGCGGCCACTGCACTCCAGTCTGGGTGACAGAGTGAGACTCCAACTCAAAAAAAACAAAAAACAAATGAAAGTGTTAAGCCTATTTACATTGCCTCTACTTGGCTTACCGATAACTGGGCAATCAATTGTTGCAGGTTACAAATTATCTCTAAATTTTCTTTTAATTCCTGGTCTTCCAAAGTCTCCACTAGCTTTTGAAGATCCAGTTTGCAGCTGTAAATTCAGACAGAAAGAACCCAAAGGTTAATCATACCACAAAGGCCAGAGGATTCATGATTACATACTAAGGTGGCAGAGGTTGCTAACAAATATCGAGTAGGAAACTTACGCTGCATGCTGCCTGAGCTCTTCTAGCTTGGCGTTCATTTTTTCATTTGCTTGTTCTGTCTGCAACAAAGACCCACAAAATCATCAGTGGCAGTTCTTGACAGCTTTACGGATTTACACTTTCTCCTATTCCTACGGAATAAAACCCAGGTGAGAGGGATTGCCTCCTTTGCTGCAATAGAGGTACATTTAGAAGGCTTTGGATATTTAGTGATCAATGTATTTTATAACAAAGTCATGAAAATTAGCCCTTCAACAAGAGCTACTAAAAAATAGCATCCAAGCAGCTGGGTTTTATGCTTTCCATGAAGCTCAGACTATGGGGTGGACTGTGAAGCCTTAATTCTATAGGGAATTTTGTAACTGGGAGAAAAAAGTAATACTTCCTGGCATGTAACTCCCTGCTGTTTGCAAAAAAAATCACTTACATTAAACTGTCTCCTATATGATACTGTTCCCTAGACCTGGCATAAGGGCATTTAAAACATAAAAGGGCCTCACACTAAACTTAAGCTGAGTTATATATATATATTTTATGTTACATTATCTGATATGGTAGACTAGTTTTAGCAAAAGACAGCAAGAAAAAGAATAAGACATAAGAATGATGGTAGAGAAAGAAGAAATGGCAGAAGCCAGCTATGTTTTGGAAAGGGTGATTGATATTTTCAGTTTTATTTCAATCACAGTGTTTGTTACATGCTGGATGCTCTAACAGATTTGAAAGAATACTTTATATAGGACAAAAATGTTATGATTGTTATGAAGTTCTGACAGAATATCAAATAATAAGCCTATCAGCAGCCATTGTAACAACCTCATAAAGCTCAGATGGGTATGTGGCTAGACTAACAAGTACTCTCTGTTACATCAGCCACATGTACATACATGTGAAACATGGCTTCTAGAGTTACTTCAAAGGCATAAAATACCCAGCACTAGAGACAAAAAACTGTATATATAAATCTCTAGATCCCATTTTCACCCTTCTGCTAGTAATGAATAACACAATGGAGGTAGGATTTAGTCCATTTTGAAGAAATCTTTAACCAGCTTACCCTTCCTTGTAAGAGAGCACACTGATGCAATGCCTGAAGGTGTAAAAGTTACAAACGTTCAATTACATTTTGGTGGAAGCTCATTTTTGCTTCTGGAATTAGTTGTGCTATCAAAGATTGAGTTGTACTTAGACTAGTAGAAAAACTTTAGTGATTGAGCTAGCAGACACTGATTCAGGAGGTTACTATCAGACAGACAGACAGTAGGAGTCAGAACTGGTGTAATTAGTTACATAGTGATCCACTATTTAGAAATTATCATATGGAAAATGAATTAAAATTAATTTTCCAGCTGTTACAGTTTACCATGGCAGATGTTAGGATGGGATATAAAATGTGACAACATTCGGAGAAGGGAGAGAGAAGAAGAAAAATCTTAGTAAGGGAACAATTACTTGGTATTATGGATAAAGATTAGGCAAGACAAAGTGAAAGAAGAACTTGATTCTTTTCATTCTGATATTTTAGAACAAATCTATTTTAAAATGAGATTCATGTAGATTCTTTGTGGTGAATACATAGGTAATACACTGTACAATTCTTTTAACTTTTTTTATGTTTGATTACAAGCCCATGTATTTACCCCAGAGGGGTCTCCCTGGAGGATATGGTGATATAAATACATTTCCTTCCACATAACTTATCTTTCATAATGAAAAGCATGTTAAATATTTTAGAAACCAAGGCTAAAATGTCCATATTCCTAGTAGCTTAATCTTGGAGCCTCACCAAAATGATCCTTTCCAATATCTGGGCTGTCTGACCAGCTGCCTCGCTCAGACCACGACTTAATTTTTCATTTTCTTTTACCAGGGACTGATTCTTCTCCATCAGGGATTGCAGATTCTCTGATGGTTCCACACTAAAACGAAGTAAGTAACATGTTATTAGAAGAATACCTGATTGATAACACCTACATAAAAAATATATCCCACAGGCCTTTTGGGTAGGTAGGGGGATTGGGGTAAAATTTCCCCACAAAAGTCTTAGAAACATATATCCAACCCAACCTGTCTTTCTAGTCAGATAGTATATTGAATGAACAAGAAACACATCCCTGAAGTACCTTGATGTTTTGGAGGAAGGTAATAATTCAGCGTCAGAAATGGTTACAAAAGATGTGATTATAACAGCTACCTTGGCTCTTGGTTGAGGATTTTTCTTTTTGAGTTGGAGTCTCACTCTGTCGCCCAGATTGGAGTGCAGTGTCCGCTTCCGGCCACTGCAGCCTCGACCTGCTGGGCTCCGGCGATCCTTCTGCCTCAGCCTTCCAAGTAGCTGGAACTACAGGCGTGTGCTACCACGCTCGGCTAATTTTTTTTATTTATTGTAGAGATGAGGTCTCGCCAAGTTACCCAGTGGGGTCTCGAACCCATGGGCTCAGGCAATCCACTCACCTCAGCCTCCCAAAGTGCAGGATTACAGGCTGAGCCACCTAGCCCCGGCTGGTTTAGGATCTTTCTATTTTTATCCTATAGGTAAGAAGTGATGGCACAGTAGCTAAAATATATGTTTTCTCCCTTGTCTTCCCACCCTCAACCCTTCATTAAAGGTTAGGAAAGTAGGGAAGAAAGTAGAATTGTCACATGAACTCTAACCTCATCAACACAAGTTAATTATCCATTTACTGTAAAGTTTAGCGAATTAGCATTTAAGAAGTCAGAATGTTAAAATGATGACCAGTGGCCACTAAGAGCAAACTTCACAATTCTTTATAAATAAGTGCTCCCATCTAAATGTTTGCTTTGCTTGAAAATGATGACCCATACCCTACTGTTCATTTGCCTATTTAAATTGCTTAGAGTGAGTGGTGGCAACAATGCTGTCTGTTTCAAATAGGAGGGGAAGGGACAGAAATAGTTTGAAGAAATACATATAGATAAGAACTTCTGGAACTTATACATATTTCTCAATGTCAGTTCCAGACTAGTAAAGCAGACCAAAAAGAGGCACAGTTGGTTTAAAAAAAAATCCACTGGGATGAAATGTTCAAGACCGGAAAATAGGACTTGTAATAAAAAAAAAAAGATCAGAAGAAGTATGAAGATTTGATCTGAAGAAGACTGAAGGGAAAAATGAATAGTTGTCAAGACTATGATAAAGAGGAAAAAAGGACCGGGAACAGCTGTTTTCAATCTCAATAAAGGATAGAAAAGGATTTCAGGAACAGAGTAGATGCCCTCTCGCCCATCTTAAGAACTTCATCAATTCTTACAGATCTTAGACTGCTCTTTATCAAAAAGTTAATTGCAAGGCCACACAATAAGGTCTCAGATTCCACTGTGGAGAATTTACTAAGACTCTTATAAAGCAATGCTCAATTAAAATGTGGATTATGGCCAGGCATGGTGGCTCATGCCTGTAATCCCAACATTTTGGGAGGCCAAGGCAAGAGGACTGCCTGAGCTCAGGAGTTTGAGACCAGCCTAGGCAACATGACAAGACTTCATCCCTACAAAAAAATGAAAAAATTTAGCCAGGCATAGTGGTGCCTGTTTGTATCTCCAGCTATTCAGAAGCTGAGGCAGAAGGATTGCCTGAGCCTAGGAGGTTGAGGCTGCAGCGAACCATGGTCATGCCACTGAATTCCAGCCTGGATGACAAAGGACCCCGGCTCAAAAAAAAAAAGCAGATTATAAAAATAAACTATTAGTAAATTTAAGTGCTATTTTAGATTGTTGTTTGCCCATTTCCTTATTCTTATTGAACTGAAAACTTCCATGCATCATTCATGTAAGTTGACAGCCTTCAAAGTAATGAACCTTTTAACTCAAAAGGTTTTTTTTCTCCCTTAAAAAATGTCCAGAATTTCTCTAAATGGAAAAATCACATTTAAGTCAGCAGTTAATTTTTCCAAGGAAAATTTAGCACTTAGGAATAGGGTCTTCATTGCAATTTGAGGATAACCTTGAAAATTTATTATGATTTTTGATTAGGGGTCTCACTCCATTGCCCAGGCTAGAGTGCAGTGGCATGATCACGGCTCACTGCAGCCTTGACCTCCTAGACTCAGGCAATTCTTCCACCTCAGCCTCCTGAGTAGCTGGGACTACAGGCACTTGCCACCACTCCTAGTTAATTTTTAAAATTTTTTGTAGAGATGAGATCTTGGTATGTTACCCAGGCTGGTTTTGGACACTTGGACTCAAGCAGTCCTCCCACCTTAGCCTCCCAAAGTGTTGGAATTACAGGCATGAGCCAGAATGCCTGGCTAATCTTAAAAATTTAAATGCTACTACAATTAATAATAATAGTTGTTGGCAGGGCATGGTGGCTTAGGCCTGTAATCCCCGCACTTAACACAGTGAGACCTCATCTCTACAAATAAATTAGCCAGGCATGGTGGCATACTTGTTTCAAACAAGAGGGGAAGGGACAGAAATAGTTTGAAGAAATACATATAGGTAAGAACTTCTGGAACTCATACATATCACTCGATATCAGTTCTAGGCAAGTGAAGCTGACCATTAAGAAGCACAGTTGGTATTCGCTGGGCTCGGTGGCTCAGCCTGTAATCCCGCCCCTTTGGGAGGCTGAGGTGAGTGGATTGCCTGAGCCCACAGGTTCGAGACCTGCCTGGGCAGCGAGACCTCATCTCTACAATAAATCTAAAAATCAGCCGGGCATGGTAGCGCATGCCTGTAATTCCAGCTACTCGGAAGACTGAGGCGGAAGGATTGCTGGAGCCCAGCAGGCGAGGCCGGGAGCGGCCACTGCATTCCAGTCTGGGCGACTGAGTGAGACTCCAACTCAAAAAATAAATAAATAAAATAAATAAAAAATAAATTCACTGGGATGAAATGTTCATGACTGGAAAATAGGACTTTTAAAAAAGAGCAGAAGAAATACTAGTACAACGTAACCATGTAACCAAAAACCCTAACGCTATTGAAATAAAGAAAAACAATTTAAAAAGAAAGACATATGAAGATTTGACCTGAAGACTGAAGGGAAAAATGAATAGTTGTCAAGGCTATGATAAAGAGAAAAAAAGGACCAGGAACAACTGTTCTCAATCTCAATAAAGGATAGAAAAAGATTTCAGGAATAGAGCAGATGCCCCCTCACCCATCTTAAGAACTCTATCAATTCTTTTAGTAGTCTCAGCTACTCAGAAGGCTGAGGCAGGATTGCTTGAGAGCCCAGGAGGTTGAGGTTGCGGTGTGCAGTGATCATGCCACTGCACTTCAGCCTGGGTTACAGGGTGAGACCCTGTCCCAAAATAAAAACAGCAACAAAAAAATCCCATAAAAACTTGCAAGTGAACATTCACAAAGCATTAATCATAATAGCAAAAAAGTGGAAATAACCCAAAAGTCCAACAACTGGTAAATGGATGGACAAATGTGGTATATCCAGAAAACAGAATACTATTAAGCAATAAAAGTGAATGAAGTACTAATCCATTCTATAACATGGATGCATCTCAAAAACATAATATAAATGAAAGAAGCCAGATAAAAAAGACTAGGATGCTGGGTGCTGTGACTCATGCTTGTAATCCCAGCACTTTGGGAGGCCAAGGTGAGAGGATTGCTTGAGCCCAGGAGTTTGAGACCAGCTTGGGCAACACAGAGAGACCTTGTCTCTACAGAAATCAAAAAAGTAGCTGGGCATGGTGGGAGGCTGAGGTGGGAGGATCCCCTGAGACCAGAAGGTGAAGGCTGAACCTCGACTTAAAAAAAAAAAAAAAGACTATATACTTCATGATTCCATGTATATTAAATGTCTATAATAGGCAAATCTTTAAAGACTAAAAAGAGATTAGTGGTTGCTCTGGGCTGGGAGTAGGAATGGGAGTGGCTGCAAATGGGCACAAGGGAACTTTTTGGGGTGACATGTTCTAAAACTGGAGTGTGGTGATAGTTGTATAACTTTGTAAATTTACTAAAAACATTGAGTTGTACATGAGTGAATTATATGTAAATTATATCTCAATAAAGCTGCTAAAATGTCCAGAAGCAAGAAAAAATATTAATAAACTTTACTAGATAAAAATTAAACATTTTTTTCTACTACAAAAAAATCCACCATAAACACAGTAAAAGACAACTGAAAAACTGGGAGAAAATATTTGTTACACACACCCCAGATAAAGGGCTAATATTAATATCATTAATATATAAAGAACTGTTAAAAATAAGGGCAAAATTTAGGGTCGCTATTATTTTAAAAAACAAAAAAACCCCAAAAAACAAAATAAATGTTGGTGAGAATGTGGAGAACTTTGTGCATGGGCTGGTGGGAATGTCAAATAGTACAATTACTATGGAAACTGTATGGTGATTTAATTAAAAAATTAAAAACAACTACTACATGACTCAACCATTCTACTAATAGGTATATGCCCAAAGGAATTGAAACCAGGGATACAAACAGATATTTGTACATCTTTTTTTTTTTTAAAGAGACAGTCTTGCTATGCTGCCCAGGCTGGAGTACAGTGGTTATTTAAAGGCACAATCACAGCACACTACAGTCTCAGACTCCTGGGTTCAAGCAAATCTCCTGCCTCAGCCTCCTGAGTAGCTGGGACTAGACAAGTACCACTGTGCTTGGCTGTACACCCATGTTTATAGCAGCATTATTCACAATAGCCAAAAGATGGAAACAGCTTAAGTGTCAACTGACAGATAGATACACAAAATGTGGCATATACACAAAATAAAATATTATTCAGCCTTACTTTGGGAGGCCGAGGTGAGTGGATTGCCTGAGCCTACGGGTTCGAGATCAGCCCGGGCAACTTGGCGAGACCTCGTTTCTACAATAAATAAAAAACTAGCCAGGCGTGGTAGCGCACGCCTATAGTTCTGGCTACTTGGAAGGCTGAGGCGGAAGGATTGCAGGAGTCCAGCAGGTCAAGGCTGTGATGGCTGTAAACATGCCACTGCACTCCAGCCTGGGCAACAGAGTGAGACTCCAACTCAAAAGAAAAAAATTATTCAGCCTTAAAAATGGAAGGAATTCTGACACATGCTACAATATGGATAAATCTTGAAGACATCATACTAAATAAAACAAGCCAGTCACAAAAAGCCAATTACTGTATCATTTCACTCATATGAGGTACCTAGAACAGTCAAATTCAGAGACAAAAAGTAGAATGGTGGCTGCCAGGGGTTGAGGAAAGGGACAATGGGGAATTATTGTTTAGTGGATACAGAGTTTCAGTTTTGCAAGATGGAAAAAGTTTTGAGATAGATGGCGACGATGGTTGCACAACACTGTGACTGTATTTAAAGTCACTGGATTACACATTTAAAAATGGTTAAAATGGTAAATTTTGTTATGTATATTTTACCACAATTTATTTTAAAAGGGCCAAAGAATGAAAAAAAAAAAAAAAAAAAAACCAATAGAAAAGTAGGAAAAGACACGGACAATTCACCAGAATGAGAGATAAAAGATGTGAAAAAAAGCTTAAATGCACTCTTAATTAAAGAAATGCAAATTAAAACAACACTGAGATAGCATTCCTCACCTATCAGACTGGCAAAAATTGAAAAAGTATGACAACACATTCTGTTGGTGAGGCTGTGGGGAAACAGGCACTCTCATACACTGCTAGTGGGAATGCAAACTGGTACAACTTTTCTGGAGGGGAATACGGCAATACCCAATACAATACTAATATAGTGATCTTTTGTCCCAGCAATCCCACTTTCAGAAATCTACCCTGATGATAAGCCTCTAACAATACAAAAAAATATATAAACACAGGTAATTTACTGCAGCATGTTTGTAACTGCAAAATATTGGGAACAACCTAAATATGCATACATAGGAGAGAAGTTGAATAATATGTATGAACGTGTAAACAATAAAGGTACTATTCAGCTATAAACAAGAACGAGGAAGATTTCTCTGAACTGATAAGAAATTATTTCCAGGAAATACTGAGCAAAGCCAAGCCACAAAGAGTATTCTACCATTCATATGAAAAAGGTGATATAAGTAAATACACAGGTATATAAAAAAAAATACAGGAAGATTAAATTAGAAACTAAAGAGATGGGTTAAATACAGGAGGAGGGGGAATAATGGTAGAAAAGAGAACGAATGGGAAAAGGGTAGCAAGGATGAAGAGGGAATGATACTTCTGAGTGTATCTTTTTTTTCCTTTAAAACAAATTGTGGTACATTGTACCCTTAAGTAGTTTCTCATTACTCACTTCTCCTACCTTCCCAGCCTTCCAAGTCTCCAATGTCTATTATTCCACATTCTACTGTCCATATGTACACATTATTTAGCTCCTACTTATAATTGAGAACATTTAGTGTTTGAGTTGTTACAATATATGTTATTTGAGTGATTGGATACACTAATAGCCCAGACTTCACCACTATGCAATATAACCATGTAATAAAATTGTACCTGTACCCTATACATGTATATAAAACAAGAATTTAAAAATTGTAATAAAAAATATAACAGACTGGGTTCGGTGACTCTGCCTGTAATCCCAGCACATTGGGAGGCCGAGGCGAGTGGACTGCCTGAGCCCGCCAGTTCGAGACCAGCCGGGGCAACTTGGCGAGACCTCGTCTCTACAATAAAATACAAAATAGCCGGGCGTGGCAGCGCGTTCCGGCTACTTGGAAGGCTGAGGCGGAAGGATTGCCAGAGCCCAGCAAGTCGCCGCTGGGGTGGCTCTGAGAGTGCGTGTCAGTGCACTCTGGCCTGGGAGAAGGAGTGAGACTCCAACTCAAAAAAAAAAAAAAAAATATATATATATATATAAAATAAAATTTACCATTGTCACCATTTTTAAGTATACAGTTCAGTAGTGTTTAAGTATATTCATTGTTGTACAACAGATCTCCAGACCTCTTTTATCTTGCAAAACTGAAACTCTATACCCATTAAACAATTCCTCATTTCCCCCCTCCCTAGTCTTTTCTTTTAGTTTTCTGTGGTTGCTTTTATTTATAAAATGCTCTTTACCTTCACCTATATGCATATAGATGTTTGCCTATATTTTCTTCTAGTTTTCTTGTGGGATGTCCCCCTCTTTTTTTTCTTGTAGAAAAATATATAACATAAAATGTGCCATCTTAAAAGTGTGCTGTTCAGTAGTATTTAAGTATATTAACATTATTATGAAACAGATCTCCAGAACTTTTTCATCTTGCAAAACTGAAACTCTATGCCCATTAAACAACTCTTCTTTCTTCCCTCCCCCAATATCTGGTAATCATCATTCTACTTTGTTTCTATGAATTTGAATACTTTAGATACATACCTCATATAAATGGAATCATACAGTATTTGTCTTTGTGGCTGGCTTATTTCACTTAGCATAATATCTTCAATATTCATCCATGTTGTAAAGTGTGACAGGATTCCCTCCTTTTAAGGCTGAATAACATTCTATTGTATGTATATACACATATTTTGTTTATCTATTCATCTGCTGATGGACATTTTGGTTGCTTTTCCATCTCTTAGTTATTGTGAATAGTGCTGCTATGAACGTGGATGTGAAAATGTCTCTTTGAAACCTTGCTTTTAATTAACTTGGATATATACACAGAAGCAGGATTGCTGCATTATATGGTAAAACTAGTCTGAATTTTTTGATAAAACTCCATACTGTTTTCCATAGTGGTTATACCACTTTACAATCCCACCAACAGTGTACAGGGGTTCCAATATCTCCATATCCTCACATCCTTGCCAACACTTGTGATTTTCTGTTGTTTTATTCATATTATTACTTATTTGTTTATTTTATAGGTGCCATGCTAATGGGCATAAGGTATTAATGGGGTTTTAATTTGTATTTCTCTGCTCTGAGTACATATTTTTGTATAACTCTGACTCTTAGATCCATTATAATGTTTCACATATCTAAAATATAAACAAACAATTAAAAGTAACCAAGACGCAGGGGTGACCCAAAATGAAATACAAACAGTAAGTATGGGAAACAGTATCTTGCCTAGATACTCTAAGCTTTCAGACAAAAAGAACTGTACATAAAGCTGTAATCTAGTTCACAAAAGTGTTTCCCTCAGAAGTATGGACTAACAATTCTGAAAATAATTTATGTGTATAGTAGAACTGAACAAGTGAATAAACAGAATGTAGATATTGTAGATAATGAGAGCTGGGTTTATCACTGTTGGAGAAAGAAGTTTTACAAATAAGGAGAAGGAGAAGAATAAAATGAACCTAGTAGTGTTGGAATGGTATCAGAGATATCAGTATAAAATCATGGTTTTTAATATACATACAGATAGAAACAAAAATATAAATGAGAGTATATGGGTGGGTTACTATACATATAGATATTTCTGGGTTCTGCCTCCTCAGACGGTCTAGAAGCATTAAAAACCTAGTAACAATGAACACAGCTAGTGCTAGTGCTCAAATCTTAGTTTCTTTCTTTCTTTTTTTTTTTTTTTGAGTTGGGATCTCAGTGCTGGCTAGTTTTTTGATTTTTTTAGACAAAGTCTCGCTATGTTGCATAGGCTAGTCTTGAACTCTTAAGCAATCTTTCGCCTCAGCCTCCTAAAGTGCTGGGATTACAGGAGTGAGCTACTGCACCTGGCTCTAATCTTGGTTTCTAAACACCTTTTACAAAAAAAGAAACCAGGACTCCTCGGAGACATGGTTGAATCCAGAACTGGGGCAGAGAAAATACAAGATGGGTTTTGGAACACCTTGCGAAAATGCACAAAAACTCGAGGACTTGTTAAAGAACACAAGAGCCAATCTAAAGTAGTTCCTCATGGACAAAGCAGAAACAATGTGAGCAATAAAACAAATGATAGTACTGAATGCTAACCCATATAATAAAATAAATATCCATGAATCTATACAGGTATAACTAAATAGTCAGACAAAAAAATGGGAAGAAGAGACAGCTCTTCCCCATAGTAGAATTCCAATTAATAAATTCCTGAGACCAGAACCCACGGTTCTTTCTATTACATTGGGTTGCTTCAAACATAATTAGCTAAGTTCTAAATAGTCAGCAAGGTTGGTAAGATCCCTACCTTGACACTAAGTGCTAACAGAAACTTTAGTAAATCAGAAGAAAACAATTATTAGGAAAAATAGCCTCTACTAGACTATACATTAAAAATTAACCTATGACTCTTACTTTATAGATCCAGGCAGGGTACCTCCATGGGCCTGTAGCAACAATACCTGTAGCTGTTGTACCTGGGAGAAGTAAAGAAAAATAATCAGTCATTAATCAAATGCTATTTATCCCTTGGCAGTGAAATTACTGTAATTAGCAGTAGGGTAATTTTACTCAATGCCTAAGAAATTTAAGGCAGATCATAGATACCACAGAAGGCACCTGGGTTGATGATCCAATGATAAAATGGCAATCAGCATTACATGAACAACTACTGCTCAGAAGGTGAGTTGTCCCTTTTATCTAAGTATCTTAATGAGTTTTTACTGAGCACCTTTTTAAAAAAAATCAAACTCAGCACTGAGCTAAGGCAATGTAGGGGCACACAAAAATAAAATACGGTTCCTTACTCTTAAGTTTACAATCTAGTTGGGGAAGACAAGCCTAAAACCTAAAATAGGAGAAGATAATACAAGACAGAAGATGCTAAATTGCTAGATATAGTAAAGCACTTTAGGTTTCAAGAAGCAGCAAATTAACAAAACCCTAAAACAGTTAAGGGAAGGCCTCATGGAGATGGATCTTAAACCAGAGCACACGTGCAAGAATCCTTTCCCATTCCCTACCATTCCCAAGTCACAAGAAAAGCTGTTCTGTCTCCTAAGACTAGTTTCCTTGCTTGTGCTCCACTCTTCTTGTAACCTTATGAATCTTACTCTACTTGTTATCCTTTCCCTCTTCAGTATTTTCAACTTCTCCCTTTCTACAAGATCCTACCTATTAAGATTAAAACATGTTCAAGTCTCTCCCAGCTTAAAAAAAAAAAACCCTCCTCAACTTCACTTCCTATTTCTCTTCCCCTATTTCTTTCTTTTCACAAAGTTTGAGAGAATACCTTACACAAATTGTTTCCATATCCTTTTGCTCACCTTTCATTTTCTTCTCAACCTATTCCAATCTGACTTTTGCCACATTACTCCACTGAAATAACTTGCTAAGGTCACCAATGATCTGCATGCTACTAAATCCAATGGGTATTTTTCAGTCTTCATTTTACTTGATTGGTAGCATTTTACTGGTTTTCCATCTCTTCTAGTTGGTTTTCAAAGATTCTTGGTTCATCTTTGCTCCTCTTGTCCTTTAAATGGTAAAGTCCCTCAAAGTTCAGTATCAGTCTTCTCACTTCATACCGTCTCCTTATATTCCCTTCTTAATGTCTCATCTCTGTCTATGGCTTCAATTACCATATATAAACTGTTGACTCCCAAATTTATCTCAAATGCAGATCTTCCTGAACTTTAGACTTTTATATTCAACTATCTACCTGATATTTCCACTTAGTTATCTGCTATCCTCAAACCTGGTCCTTTTTCAGTGCACCCCAGGTCTGTGAATATCCAGTTCCACATGCCAGAAATCTGGGTGTCAGTCTCTTATCGATTCAGTGGTTACTTCTTTCTATCACTACTACTACAACTCTAAGTCCAAGCCACCAGTACCTCTCACTTGGACTATTCCAGTAACTATATAATAGAAGACCCTGTTCCACACTTTCCTAGTGTCATATAGTACATTATCCTAGGTTATAATTATATAACATATATTATGATTATTTGTGATTATGTGTTTAATGTTTGTCTCTCATACTAGGTAATAAATTCCACAAGGGTAGAAGCTGTGTCTGCTTTGCTCAGTAATGCATCCCAGCACAGTACCTGGCACATAATAATGTTCAGTAAGTATTTGTTGATGGAATGAATAAGCAAATAAATGAATAGGAAGGCCATTTTTGGCAATAGGAATGAATGTGAAACAAGGGGACAGAACTGAGTATGGTATTGTGTAATTCAAATGATACTGTGGACAAATAAATTACTTATATTCTCTGCAGTTAACCCTAGGAGGAAAGGAGATAAAGAAGGAAATGAAGAGGGGAAAAAAAGAGATGAAACAATAGTTATCACTGAGGAGGAAGGCCAGAGAGGGCATGAGCACTAGACAGTTGAAAAACACTAGATTTCCAGTGGAAAAAGTACTATATCCTGGAAGGTAAGAAAACTTGACCCCTCAAACCTGCATCAGTCTAACTGCCTGCCTTCTCAGCTCCTCTACCAGGTCTACAGAGATTTTGCACAACCAGTCATATTGATACCACCACAAATTTATGCTCTTCCATTTCTGGTAACAGTGACTTCAAGCCTTCTGTGATCTCTTCAAGCCCTCCATCCTATTATCTGACTACTTGCTCTTAGAAGATGACCTTGCCTCCTACTTCAGTGTGAAGATAAAGGTCATAAGGCTGAAAATCTCTCAATTTTTGTTTTCTTCTTCCTCCCTCCAAAGTAGTGTTCTGTGACACCACTACAGTGAGTCTTCCTAATCTAACCTCTTTTCTTCTAGTCTTGGGTGCAGGTATGCTCTTTACTGTCAAAAACAAATCCCTCTTTATTTGTATATAGAGTCTCAACTACTTAGAGACAGCCTCTTATCAACTAGTCTCTATTCTCAGTTTTAGTCTTTCCCAAGTGGCTTTTCCACTTACTCGTTTCTTCCATATTTTACAAACACAGACCTATATCACTTGACCCTTGACTACCTGGCTATTGCCTTTTCTCACCATGCCTTCTTGAAAGAAGAGTCTATTAGCTTTCTCCATCTACCAATTTAACTATTTATTTATCCTGTAGCAGTCTGCTTTTATCATTCCCCTGATCTTCTCACTGAGTTCAACAATAACCTCTCCATTGATTAAAAAAAAACAGACACTTCAATCCTTATCTTACTTTACACTTCTCTGTAAATTTATACTTTTGACAACTCTCCTTGAAATGTTCTTCCCTTGGCTTCCAAGAAACCATTGGGGTTTTTTAAATTCCTACCTGTCTACTACTTATTAGTCTCTCTTGTTGTCTTTTCTCCTTTTCCCATTCCTTAAATGCTGATGTTCCCCAGAATTCTGTCTTTGGCCTTTTTTTCTTCTTCATTTGCTCATTCAGCAGTTATTTAGTGATTACCTTTAATGTGTCAGGCATTCTTTGATATCACCTACTCCATAACCTCAGCTATCTGAATGCTGATGACTCAAATCTGTATTTATAGTTCAGGCCTCTTTACATTAAACCCATACAGCCAGCGATGTTTAAACACATCTACTTAGATGCTACCCAAGACCTTCAAATTAAAAAGCCTCAAACTGAATTCATCATTTCCATTTTCCTATTTGACCCTGTTTTTCCTCCTGAATTCCCTGACTCAATGATTAGCACTACCATTTACATAGTTGTCCAAACAAGAAACTTGGGAACCAACCTTGACTCTCTCCCGCCACCCTTCTTTTCCCACATATTTGCTACCAAGTAAGCCCTATACATTCTACCTCTTTCTTGTTTTTTGTCCCTTCTCTTCATCTCCATTGTTACTGTCTTTAGTTCCAGTCATAGTTCTTGCCTGGGTTATTATAACAGCCTAATTTATTTTTCTACCTCTAATCATGCCCACCTCTAATATACTTTCTCTATACTCGCTAGAGTGATGTCCTTAAAACACATTTCATCATGTTACCTTCCTGTTTAAAATCCTTCAATGGTTCTTCATAGCTTTCAGATTGAATTCCAAATTCTTAAACAAGTTATATAAGGAACTTCAGGATCTGGCCCATGCCTACACCTCTCTCGTCTCATCTCTTACTACTCATACTTCTTTATCAGTGAAATCTCCAATGCCATTCCCAATCTTAAATGAACAGCAAACATGTTAATAGGAGTTACTTTAAGAGGTCCTCAAACGAACATAATGCTTACCCAATATCTTTTAACTTCTGATAGAGAAGAAACTGAGAAACAGAAGCTCAATCATTCCACTCACATACTTGTAATTTTTCCCATCAAATTTTAAGTCCCTTATACCTGCTGCTTTAGATGATTAAGTTCAGCTGTCTGGGGATCAATGTTAACAATAGGTTTGTTCTTGATTTTTCTTGCTCTGTCAGCATAGCGAAGGGTATTTAATGTTTCCTCTAGATTGGAGTCAGCAGGACTCACACAGGCTATCATAAGAGTATGGCTATTACCTCCTAGAGAATCTGAAAAAGAATAAAGGACAACAAAAGGAAATGAAATCAAACAAGTAGGATGCAAGCAAAGCTGTCCACTTAGGTTGGTGACTTAAAACTCAAAAGATATGATAAAAAGTTCTCAGATATTTACAAATTTCCTATTCGTGTTACTATAAAAAAGTACACTTTCTGATGTGCAAAATGATATCGTTTAAATCCTATCACAAATGTCCACATTCTCAAGAGAGACTGTGATTTCAGCAGTTAATCAGGTTAAAACAACTGGGGCCTGGCCCAAATAAGTTAGGAGCCACAATTGTGATTAAATATTCTTAAGATGCTCCCTCTAGGTGGATTTTAACTCTCCATGGCATTCTGCTTAGCAGCATTAATAATTAAATAAACAGTAACCAAGTTCATTTTCAGGTGCAAAGTACTAAGTACAGTTGGTACTCTACAGATTTTTTGGCTCTCAATGTGACATATGAAGATATCTTTTCCATTATCTTAGAAGTCTGTCTGCCAATAGCAATCTCTCTTATTTGTGAATTAGACACTCTGTTGTGATAGTCCAAATAGCTGGCTTTTTACCTGCTTCATCTTAGCTTTCTTAGCACTATCAGTTTGAGTTTCTCTCTTATTTTTAGAGGCACTTTGGATTTACCTTGAAGTAGTCGAGTCAACTTGGAATCTCTGTAGGGCACAAAGCCACCCTTTTTGTCATCTCCAAGGGCACTGATTACATTTCCCAAGCATAGGAGGCCTCGGTTAATATTAATACCTAATAGAAAACAAAATTTAAATTGCTTGGTAAAGTGTCTAACATACACCTACATTTCTTCTGAGAAAGAGAAAAGAAATAAAGACCTCATAGAAATATTAAGTCGTCAATCTTAAGAAAACTTCTTAATCCTGGTCATTTTGCTCAGTGCCTCTTTAAGTCAAGTTCAAAGGACAAAGGTCTGAATGCTGGATATGTACAATTGAGTTTGTTGGCACTTCTTGCCCTTTCCCATGGAAACAAAGCAAACAGAACTATCACCATGACAACCATCTTATAGCTATTTACTTTTTATATCCATGATCACAATCCTTAATTAAAGCTGTGAAACTGAATAAACAGCCGTCTTAAAATTTTTTTTTTATTTTTAAAAATAGAGATGGGGTTTTTCTTTGTTGCCCAGGCTGGTCTATATTCCTGACCTCAAGTGATCCTCCCACATCTGCCTCCCAAAGTGCTGGGATTATAGGCGTGAGCCACCATGCCCAGCCAAACTGATTTTTAAAAATCATTCTATCACCATTATTTTTACTATCATTCTCATTTTATAGATAAGGAAATAAGCTCAGAGGTTAAATGGCTTACCTAAGGTCAAACAGCTAGTAAGTGGCAGGTCTGAAATTCCATCTCAGGATTTCAGTCAAGTCCTATGCTCTTTCTACTATACTACACTAGAATACTTTCCTATTATTGTTTTAAAAAGGGTAAAGATTCTTTTCCACTTCATTTAATTCCGAGATTTGCTTTTTAAACATTGTAATAATCTCTGAAATCCTTCTAAAGCACCTGAATTCCTATTACTATGCTTACTGCTGGAAGGCTATAGAATATTATGGTTGAATATATAGGTTTTGGTGTCCAATTTACCTAGGTTTCAATCCTGGCTCTACCACTGACTAGATACATGATCTTGGGTTAAGTTCCTCTATAAAATAAGGTAAATCTATCTTATTGGGTTGTGATAGGGAAGTAAATAAGATACTATATATAAAACAAAGTTAAATGATAAATAAATGGTGCTACAGTTTGATTGTTTGTGTCCCTTCCACAATTTATGTTGAAACTTAATCCCCAATGCAATAGTATTAGGAGGTAGAACATTTAGGAGTTGATTAGGCCGTGAAGTCTCTGCCCTCATGGTTGGGATTAGTGTATTATAACAGGGCTGGAGGGAGCTAGCAAGTCCCTTTTGCTCTTCTGTCCCTTCTGCCATGTGTGGACACAGCATTCATCCCTTTATTCTCACTGCCATGTGAGGATGTTGTGGGAAGATGCCCTCACCAGACATAGATTCTGCTGGTACCATGACCTTAGATTTCTCAGCCTCCAGAACTGTGAGAAATAAATTGTTTATAAATTACCCAGCCTAAGGTATTTTGCATAGCAGCACAAATGGACTAAGACAAATGGTACCATGATTGTTAGCTCTACTTTACCTTTTACTTACACAACCATACTTTAGACTCCCTTACAACTTGAAGCAATTATATTTACAAGATCCCGAACTCTAAATTCTTCTCTGACTACATATTATCCTTCCATTTCTTTGGATTCTGTTCTTCACCCTTTTTGTGACTACTAATTTACTGACATGTCAGTAGATCAGCTTTTCTGGGCTTTAATCTCCTATCCTGAACCCGTTGGTCAATAATTTCAGTTATACTTTCCCAAGATCACACTGGACTTATGACCTTCTGCCATTCCCAATACCGTCAATTCCTAACCATAGGTTAAACCAACTGTTGCATGCATTTTTTTTTTTTTAATTGGAGTCTCACTCCATCACCCAGGCTGGAGTGCAGTAGCACGCTCAAGGCCACCACAGTGTCAACCTGCTGGGCTCCGGTGATCCTTCTGCCTCAGCCTTCCAAGTACCTGGAACTACAGGCACGCACTACCACGCCCGGCTAATTTTTTGATTTATTGTAGAGATGAGGTCTTGCCAAGTTGCCCGGGCTGGTCTCAAACCCGTGGGCTCAGGCAATCCACTTGCTCTAGCCTCCCAAAGTGCTGGGATTACAGGCTGAGCCACCGAGCCCGGCCACATGTGTGTTTATCTGTAGGCTGCAATGCTGAAAAAAAAAAATCATAACCAAACAGTTGAGATTCATAAACATGCTATCTAACATTAGCTGAACCCTTGGTCAATTGATAATCTTTTCCTTCTCATTCCTACTTTACTAACCTAATCTAATTCACCACGACAGATATTTTAACATTCATTTTAAACACTGTAAATCTACCTTCACTCTATTGGTAGATGATTTCACCAAATACTTTATGAAGATCAAAGTTATCCACAAGGGCTCCCTAACCTTCTCTCTTTCTATCTCAAAATTTTTTCCTTTGCTATTACTTATTCCTTCATCCCTCCCCTTATTTCAGAGGACATAGCTTGCCTTTATTTTCAAGGCTCTGTCTTCTGCTCCTGCCCTGTTTCTATTCCCTCCATTTTCTCTTAGATCCTGAATCCTTTTATCTTCCAACTCTCTCTTGGATCTTCAATTTATTTTCCCTAATTCTTTCTTTTTAGTCTATGTACATGCTCAAATCTTCCTAATCTAAAACAAAAACAATTTCCTCAAACAATTATACCTTTCTTTTCTTTTTATAGCCAATTGGAATAAGTACCATTTTGCAGAACCATTTATCCTCTCCATGATGTGCAGGAGAGCCTGTTGCAATTTATCAAACCTGCTTGCTAATACCTGTACTAATCCCTGTATTAGTCCATTCCTTTCCTTTCTTTCCCTATTTAGCCAAACAGAACATTGTGCTATCTTATCATCACATAACCCACCTAGATGTAAAGAAGGGAGAACAATCAGGTGGGAGAGGAATGAAGCAGCTCTATATGTAGTGATTCTCAAATAGGGGGCAATTCTGCTTCACATGGGGACATCTGACAATATCTGGAGACATTTTGGTTGTTACAACTTGAAGGTGGGGTATGTGTGCTACCAGCATCTAGTATATAGAGGCCAAGGATACCACTAAATGTCCTATAATGCATGAGACAGCCTCGTTCCCCTCAAACAACGGTTTTATCCTAAATTTTATTTAATTTAATTTATTTATGGTTTAACTTTTAAGTTTTTTATTTTAAAGATGTGGGGTACAATTCAGGGTTAGGTATACAAATACTCATTATGCAGGTACCCTTGTTAATGAGGTGTGCCCCCACTTCCCCAGGCAGATTCCAACTACTGCCAATCAGACCTCCCTGCAGTGTCCCACTACTGTCAAAATCCTTTTCCTATAGTATTACGATAGCTGTTAAAGGTCTGCATATGAGTGAGAACATGTGATACTCAGTTCTTTGTTTCTGCGAAAGATCAGTATTATAGACTCTAAGTCTGTCCAGGTTGTTGCAAAGTTCATGATTTTGTTCTTCTTTATGGCTGCATAATATTCCATTGTGATATGTACATTTAAAAAAATCTAGTCCTCTTTTGATGGGCAGCATGGTTGGTCCCATGTTCTTGCTATTGTGAACAATGCTGTGATAAACATATGTGTGCAGGTATCTTTTTATAGAGTGATTTGAGTTCTTCTGGGTATATTCCCAGTATAGGGATTGTGGTGTCATACTGAAGGTCGATTTTTAGAACTTTTAGGAATCGCCACATTGTTTTCCACAGAGGCTGTACTAGTTTACACTCCAACCAACAGTGTAGAAGTGTTCCCTTTTTGGCACATTCTCCCCAGCATCTGTTATTTTTTGAGTTATTGATGATGGCCCTCCTGACTTGAGTTAGGTGGTATCTTAGTGTAGTTTTAATTTGCATTTCTTTGATGACTAGTGAGGCTGAGCATTTTTCATGTATCTGTTGGCTGCTTGTATGTCTTCTTTTGAGAAAGTCTATTCATATCTTTTGTCCACTTTGTAATTACCCCAAATTTTAAGAGTGCCACAGCTAAGAAACCCTGTTCTATGTGTGAAGAAAATACTTATGGGCCTAAGGCAGGTAGTATGGCCAAGTAAATTAGGGTGAGAAATAGAAGTAATATTATAGTATAAATACAGTCTGCCTGATCAGAGAGAAAGGGATGATATGTTACTGAAATAGATTACAAAACTTATAGAGGCAATCAGTGAGAGGAGACAGAGTGAGAAGGACACTTAAGCAGGGAACAAAGGATCTTAGTTCAGATTCTACCTCTGCTACTTAGCAATGTGTGTGATATTGGACAAGTCACTGAAACCTTCTTTTATCCATAAAACAGAGGCAATACCTACCTTACCTTATAGGACTGTGATAAAAATCAGATGTGATTTATAAAGGGATATCTACATGTAAGTTATTAACAGGGTGGAGAAAATTGGATAATCTGTGTATATGCTAAGTTGCATGAGGTGGAAAACAGAGTACCTGATAAATCTCTTACCTACTCTGATGGTAATTTCTTAACTCAAAAGATACTACAAGTAATGAAGGAAATGGCTGCTTTGGCCTTCAAGTTTATACACAAAGAAGAACTGATTATAGAAGTAAAATGATGGAAATCTGTTTGTAGGGGAACAAGGAGCATGATCAGACATCAGTGTCCTAGACTTTATGAAAACAATCTCCAAAATTCATGAAAAAAGATAGTTAAGATCCTGGGGACAGAAAGTCTAAAGAGAAGAATAACAAAAGGATAAAAGACTTTTTAAAAGGAAAATTGTCAGCCGGGCTTGGTGGCTCAGCCTGTAATCCCAGCACTTTGGGAGGCTGAGGAGAGTAGATTGCCTGAGCCTGCGAGTTCGAGACCAGCCTGGACAACTTGATGAGACCTTGTCTCTACAATAAATCAAAACTTAGCTGGGTGTGGTAGCGTGTACATATAGTTCCGGCTACTTGGAGGGCTGAAGCGGAAAGATTGCCAGAGACCAATAGGTCAAGGCTGCGTGGCCGTGAGTGTGCCCCTGCCCTCTAGCCTGGGCGACAGAGTGAGACTCCAACTCAAAAAAAAAGAAAAGGAAATTGTAAGCCAGGCAGGATGGCTTGCACCTGTATCCCAGCACTTCGGGAGGCAGAGGCAAGAGGATCGCTTAGCTCAGGAGTTTGAGACCAGCCTGGGCAATAAAGTGAGAACTTATCGTTACAAAAATATCAAAAAAATTAGCAGGGTGTGTATGCACCTAGCCACTTGGGAAGCTGAGGCAGGAGGATCACTTGAGCCCAGGAGATTGAGGCTGTGGTGAGCTGTGATTGTGACACTGTGCACTCCAGTCTGGGGTGACAGAGTGAGGCCTTGACTTGAAAAAAATTGTAATTGTCTAGTCACAAATTATTCCAAAAAAATCAATATAGTTACTTAAAAATGGGCTTTCAAATAAATTCATATATAAAAAGAACACATAGAAGGTTATAGGAAATTCTGCTCAAACATAGGAGACTGACCACCGGCATTTCTTTCCTTTCCCTTCTAAGATACTACAAAAAGAAATAAGAAGTGTACTAATCCACTAGATCACAGGAGATGAAATATCAGTAGGAAGAAAGTTTCAACATATTTTTAGAGTACAGGTTGACAAGCAATATCTGACTTAGCAAGATGGAAGAAGCCTCAACCTAGTGTCTACAGAGGGATAATAATGATGATAGTGATAGAAACAGCTAAGTTTATCAGTGTTTCCTATACTGCCCTAGGTACTTTATACATATTAACTCATTTAATCCTCTCAGTAGTCCAATAAAATAGATATTAGATATTATAACTATCCCTACTTTGACTGATGTGAAAGCTGAAGCAAAAAGAGGTTAGGTAATTTGCCCAAGGTCACACAGCTAATGAGTAGCAGAGTCAGAATTCAAATGTAGGCAGTATGACTCCAAAGTCCATGGAATCTTAATCTCTGTGCCCTAAGGAAGCAAAGTAATTGGATCTCTTGAAAGGTGCCAGGTTCTGCAGAAAGTGTCCTGGGGTTGAAAGACGAGAGGGGTTGGTAGAAAATGTATACAATATATAGAACCCTTGAATTCTCAAGTCTCCTCTCCAGAGCCATGCAACTACCATGTCCCTTATTCTAAATAATTCTCAGTCTACCTTATGGTATATATTTTATACTCACCCATTAGAGGTTGATATTTTCTTGGGACTGCCTTAAGCTCTTTTTTTATTGTATACATTTTCCCTGTGTAATCTTATCCATCCGTGCCTAGAGTCCAATAAATACCTATATACTAATGACTTCCAAAGTCTGTATCTCCAAACCAGACACCTTTACTGATGTCCAAATATGTATTATGACTGCCTACTGAATACCTCCAGTGCACTATGGCGTTGCATAAAAACATTGAATTAAACAGAGTTCATCTTTCAGTGCAAACCTAGTCCTTGTCCAGTATTATTCCTTTTCATTGTCTCACCATCTAACCTGCCATTCAACCAAGAGCAAATCTTGAGTCATCTTGGACTCTTCCTCTTTTCTCACACCACACATCTGAATCCTTTACTCATCAAACATTCAGTGAATATATACAATGCTTTAGTCATTGTGCTAGATATTAGAGATACAAAGATGAATAAGTCAAAATCCCCACTTTTAAGGAGTTCATAGTCTAAAGAGAGAAACAGACATACATCATACAACCAAACAAATAATTGCAAATATAATGTTAGAGGAAAAGATATGTATAGTTAAAATGGGCTCTCATAGGAGAGAGTGGTAACTTTTACCTGGGAAGGTAAAGGAAGGTCATAAAGAAGATTCGAAGTTAGAGTTGAAATATGAAAAATGACTAGGAGGGTAGGGTAGAAAAGAAGGTTGTAAGGCCATTCCAAGCAGAGGAAGTGGCATATGCCAAAGAACATGTGAGAGAATATTATACGTTTAGGAAATATAGATAGTTCAATATGAGTACAATGCAAGTTAGAACATGGAGAGTGTTAAACAATGAGATCAGAGGACAGCTAGGAACATCTCGTAAAGAACTGTATAAGTCATGTCCAAGTATTTGTATTTATCATGTAAGACTGGTTTTCAAACTGTATTCCTCAGAATCTTAGGGAAACTTTAGGGAGCCACACAAATATTTCAGAGTTTCTGCAAATGTTATTTGGATTTAGTTTTAAAAAATTATTTTTTTATTGTGGTAAAATATACATGACAAATTTTACCATTTTAATCATTTTTAAGTATACACGTACAGTTTAGTGGCATTAAGTACATTTATATTATTGAATGCCATCACTACATTTAAACTTATTTTTTTATTTTTATTTATTTACTTATTTATTTTTTGAGTTGGAGTCTCACTCTGTCGCCCAGACTGGAGTGCAGTGGTGGCCGGCTGCGGCCACCACAGCCTCAACCTGCTGGGCTCCGGCGATCCTTCCGCCTCAGTCTTCCAAGTAGCTGGAACTACAGGTGTGCGCTACCACGCCCAGCTAATTTTTGATTTATTGTAGAGATGAGGTCTCGCCAAGTTTCCCAGGCGGGTCTCGAACCTGCGGGCTCAGGCAATCCACTCATCTCAGCCTCCCAAGGTGCGGGACTACAGGCTGAGCCACCGAGCCCGGCTCATTTAAACTTATTTTAACTACTTAAAAGAATACATTAACCCAGGCATGGTGTCACAAGCCTATAATCCCAGCACTTTGGGGGGCCGAAGTGAGAGGAATGCTGAGCCCATGGGTTCCAGACCAGCCTGGGCAACTTGGTGAGACCTCGTCTCTACAACAAATCAAGAAAAATTAGCTGGGCGTGGTGGCACATGCCTGTGCTTCCAGCTACTTGGAAGGCTGAGGCAGAAGGATCACCTGAGCTCAGGTCAAGCCTGCGGTGGCTGTGAGCGTGCCACGGCACTCCAGCCTGAGCGAGAGAGTGAGACTCTGATTCAAAACAACAACAACAAAAACCATTTAAATAGTTTACTCTAAAGTGCTATATACAAGATCTTAACATATTGGAGTCTATCAATGTATTACCTGTGCATTGAGGTTAATTAATTTTTCTACATCTTTGAAAATACCTCCATTATCTGTGCATATGTTTTATGTTTTTGGCGAATGTATAGTTTAAGGCTGTGGGGCTTTATACTATACATTTTTCCAGTTCAAATGCTCATGGAAAAGTGTGCAAATAATTATACAGTAGTACTCTCTTATCTTCTGTTTCAGTTACCCATTGTCAACTTAGCTCTAAAAATATAAATGGAAAGTTCCAATAATTCAACACCTCATGAACAAGGTTACCTGCATAATCAACGTTTGTATACCTAAGCCTGAACTGTACCCCACATCTTTAAAATAAAATAAAATTAAAAAAAAACCAAATTGGCCGGGCTTGGTGGCTCAGCCTGTAATCCCGCACCTTTGGGAGGCTGAGGTGAGTGGATTGCCTGAGCCCGCAGGTTCGAGACCCGCCTGGGCAGCGAGACCTCATCTCTACAATAAATCAAAAAATCAGCCGGGGTGGTAGCACATGCCTGTAATTCCGGCTACTTGGAAGGCTGAGGCGGAAGGATTGCCGAAGCCCAGCAGGTCGAGGTCGCGGTGGCCGGGAGCGGCCACTGCATGCCAGTCTCGGTGACAGAGTGAGACTCCAACGCAAAAAAAAAAAAAAATCAAAAGTTTTCAATAGCATACAGTTCTGAGTAGTGTGATAAAATCTCACACCACCCAACTCCCTCCCACTCTGTACAGGAAACATTCCTTTGTCCTATTCCCCCGTTACTCGCCCATTAGTCATTTAGAAGCTGTCTAGGGAATCAGACAGACTGTCAAGGTATCACAGTGTATGTGTTTTAAGTAGTCCTTATTTGGCTTAATAATGGCCCCAAGGCATAAGAGTAGTGATGTTGGCAATTCAGATATGCCAAAGAGAAGCCATAAAGTGCTTCCTTTAAGTGAAAAGTTGCAAGTTCTTGAAATAATAATAATAAAAACAATCATATGCTGAAGTTGCTAAGCTCTACGGTAAGAATCAATCTTCTATTCATGAAACTGTGAAAAAGGAAAAAGAAATTCAAGCTAGTTTTACTGTCATATTTCTTTTCTTTTCTTTTTTTTAAGTTGGAGTCTCACTCTGTCACTCAGGCTAGAGTGCAATGGCATGCTCATGGCCACTGCAGCCTCAACCTGGACTCTGGCGATCCTTCCATCTCAGCCTTCCAAGTAGCTGGAACTACAGGCGTGCACTACCATGCCCGGCTAATTTTTTTGATTTATTGTAGAGACGAGGTCTCACCAAGTTGCCCAGGCGGGTCTCGAACCCGTGGGCTCAGGCAATTCACTCACCTCGGCCTCCCAAAGCGCGAGATTACAGGCTGAGCCACCGAACCCAGCACTACTGTCATATTTCAAACTGCAAAAGTTATGGTCATAGTGCATGACCCATAAATGTCACCCCAGATCTGACCTTGGCCTCTGTCTCTGGCTTCTTGCTGTGCACTCTTGGGTTGGTACTCACAGATGGCAAAGTAACTCAAAGGCCATTGCAGAAGCATCAGACTCTGGAAGTGATCAGGCTGCTTGAAATGAGGCATGATGCCCAGGAGCCTGGGGAAGGCAAAGGTCCCAGAACAATGTTCCAACCAAAGGTGTCACCAGCCTCTGAAAGCTCACTCAATGGTGAATGTATATGACTATGAGGAGTCTGCATATCTGCCCTCCTCCTTTGTTGTCCTACTCCTAACACCCACCCACTCTAGGGGACAGACTCTGAAGTGCAGCATGGGCTGTTCCATCAGGTCTGGTCCAACCCATTGCCCTTTGACTCGCTTTCCTAGGATTATTAGGACATCAGGATGGAGAAAGGTAAGAACGACTACTATCTGGTTCGAGTGACACAGTAACACAGAGAAAAGGAAACAGTCTCACAGGCTACTCAGAGACCATAGGGCTTGTAACCTTAGGGAAATGACTGGTGGGAAGGAAGCCCTGGGAATTTGTAGGGTGGAGAGCACCTGGGATTAGGTCTCTGTTGCCTTGAAGCAGCCTGGTTTGGGGCTGCCCTGCCTTTAATTTTTTGTTATAAAAATTTCCAAACACAAAACTAGAGAATGCAACAAATTTTTATCTTCATGCTCGTCTTCAACAACTATTAACATTTTTCCATACTTGCTTGATTTATCTCCCCACTCTTTTTTTTTCTTGGAGTATTTCAAAGCAATTCTGAGATAGCATGTAATTTCACCCCTAAATACATGATTATGCATCTCCAAAAAATACAGATGCTTTCCTCCATAATAACACCACTATCACCATTAACAAATGAATAATTCTATAGCACTATCTGATTCCCAGTCCATATTCAAATGTCTTTTTATAGTTGGTCAATTTGAATTAGAATCCAGAATCTTAATTGTCCCTATATTTACTTTTTGGATAATATAAAATTGTTTTATGATATCTGGTTGATACTTAGACAAGTGAGTTTTGGTCACGAGTCTCTGAGCACCACATTTTCATCTAATGCTAATACTCCAAGGCAAAGTTTTGTTCAGAAAAATCCATAGGAGATAACTCTATGGAAAAGATTGGTCTCTTAAGTTTCTCTCTCATAAAATAGAACCCAGATACAGAAATGCACTTAAAACAAATGTATGGCTTAATGAATTATTATAGGACAAATACCTTGTAGCCACCACTATGTGTAAAGCCCTATTCCAATTACAACACTCTTCCTCCTCCCAAAGTAATCTTTATCCTGACATTCAGTCATCTTTTCCTTGCTTTTCTATGGTTGTCTTACCCAAATGTATTTCCCCTTATGGTTTAGGCCTGCTTCCTTGCTTATCTATCTATCTATTTATTTATTTGAGTCTATCTACCTATCTACCTATCTATCTATCTATCTATCTATCTATCTATCTATCTATCTATCTATCTATCTATTTGAGTCAGAATCTCCCTCTGTCACCTAGGATGGAGTCCAGTAGCTCGATCATGGCTCACTGCAGACTAGACCTCCTGGGCTCAGTGATCCTTCTACCCTAGCCTCCCGAGTAGCTGGGACTACAGATTTGTGCCACCACATCCTACTATTTTTCTTTCATTTTTTTTTTTTGTAGAGATGAGGTCTCACTATGTTGCCTTTGCTGATCTTGAACTCTTGGTCTCAAGTAATCCTCTGCCTATGCCTCCCAAAGTGCTGGGATTACAGGCACAAGCCACTGTACCTGGCCCTGTCCACAGATCTTATTTAGCTTTCACCAGTTTTTATGTGTACTCTGGTGTGTATGTGTGTGTGTACTTCTATGCAATTTTATCACATGTATAACTTCATCTAATAATCACCAAAATCAAGATACAGAACTGTTCTATCACCGCAAGGCTTTCTTATGCTACCCTTTAGAGGCACACTTCCCTCTTCATCCCCAATCCCTCCCTAGCCCCTGGTAACCACTAATTTATTCTCCTCTGTAATTTTTTTTAAATCTCAAGAATGTTATAGTTACAGAGAGTCGCCTAGGCTGCCAGAGGTTAGGGATGGGGAAAGAGTATACTCCAAAGGGCTAGTATAAGGGAGTTGTTGGAATAATTGAACTACCACATGTTCTTACTGTGCTGATTACATGACTCTATATATGTGTTAAAACTCATAGAATTGTACACCAAAATAAATTTTATTATATGTTTAGAAAAAAAGAATGTTATAAATGGCATCACAGAGTATGAGACCTTTTGAGACCAGCTTTTTTTTCACTCCACATAATAATCATCTATCCAAGCTGCTATACCTATCAGTAATAGTTAATTCCTTTTCACTGGTGAATAGAATTATATAGCATAGATGTAGCAGTTTGTTTAACCATTTACCTGCTGAAAGACATTTGGGTTCTTTCCAGTTTTTGGCTATTATGAATAGAGCAGCTGTGAACATTTAGTACAAGTTTTCGTGTAATCATACATTTTCAGTTCTCTGGGATGAATGCCTAATAATACAATTGCTGTATCACATGAGAAGCACATGTTTAGTTTTTTAAGTAGCTATTGGATTATTTTCCATAGTGGGTGTACCATTTCGCATTCTCACTGGTAATGTATGAGAGATCCAATTTCTCCACATTCTCACCAACATTTGGTATTGTCACTATTTTCCCCATTAGCTATTCTGAGAGGTGTATAGTGGTATCTTATTGTAGTTTGAATTTGTATTTTCTTAGTGACTAAAAATGCTGAACAACTTTTCATGTGCTTATTTCTTTTGTATATCCTCTTTACTGAAATACCTGTTCATGTCTTTTGCCTATTTTCTAGTTGGGTTGTTTTTTACTTTTGAGTTTTGAGAGTTCTTCATACATTCAAGATACAAGACCTTTGTTGGATATATTATATTTTGTATCATAGAAAATTTCATGATATGCATTATGAATAAATAAATCGTGATCTTAAAAGCAGCTCTAATATGACTTGAAGATCGACTTACTCGTTATACATCTGAATTTACAAAACAAATTTATATGAATTTAAAACCTGTTTTTAATCTTTTTCAAATATTAGAATTTTTTGTAAGGTTTCATTTAAAAAACAGTTCTGCTTTAAAGGAAGGCACATAAAAGTATTTTGTAGATATGATGGAAAACAAATGAAAGGTTTTAAAGAAGGGGGGAAACGTGATCAAGTTTGGATCTTAGAAATATTATTTTGGCTGTTATTTGGAAGGTAGACTTGAGAGCAAAAAAACAGTGTTTAAGAAACCATTAAAAAGGCTATTTTAATAGTTCAGGTGATAGATCTCTGAGAACTGGAGTAGTGAAAAAAGAATTATGGAGACAGAAGTTAGAAGTTTTTATTCAAGATATAAAAATGACATGACCAAGCAAACTTCTTGATGTGAAAGGTAAGAAAAAAGGAAAATATATGACATGTGCTAATATTCCATGAATAAAGTAGATATTCATTCTTCTAATCAGTCAACAGTTATAGAATATCTATTGCATGTCAGGCAAAATGCTGGGTACAGATGGCAGGAAAATAAGAACTGTTCTCTGCCTTTAAGGAACCCAAAGTCTAATGGGGAAAACACAAATAATTACAATGAAAAACAAGAGCATCATGATATATCTTGATAAGGCTTTGGGTTGCAGGCTTTAGGTAAATAAATTTGTCAAAATCTAGCTTATACTTAAAATTTGTGCTTTTCATTGTACACCTTACATTAAAAATATAAATATTAAATGCTAGTTAATAATAAGCAAGCTGAAGTAGTTACGGAAGAAGCACACTAATATGTGCAATTTGCTTTAAAATATATTTTTAAAAAGAATATAGATTGATGAATGGATGGACAGATATGTGATAAAGTAAATATAGTAAAATGTTAATGGTAGAATCCAGCCACTAGATATAGGAGTATTCTCATAAAATCGAATTCGCCACATGAAGACAGAGAGAAGGCACTTCTGACAGAGAGAGCAGAATGTGCAGACACACGGATAAGAGAATGTTAGGCACACTTAGCATGGCTAGGTAGATTGCAAGGAAGGAGTGGGGAGAGGGGAAGCTAGCCAGGTAGGGAGGGCTAGAGCATAAAGGCCATGTCTTCATGTGTGGTACAAAGTGAGGAGCTCTGAAAAAGCTTTTAGCAGGGAGATACAGTTAGGAAGAATACCCTGGCTGTTGATTAGTTGATGGCTTAAAAGGGTACCTGACTGTAGACAGAGAAACCTGTTGGATAGCTTGCTATAATAAAAACAAAACAAACAAAACAAAATACAGTGAGGGCCTGAACTAAGGTAGTAGTAGTAGGATCAGAGTAAAAAAGAGTGAGTTGAAAGATGATAAGGTAGGACAGACAGGACTTGGTCACTGATGGGACTGGGGAAGAGTCAGAGTTTAAAAAAGACTATAGAATGATGCCCTGTTTTCTGGCTTGGGTGACTGGTTGGATGTTGGTATTATTCACTGCAGGTGATGGAGGGGCAGGTTTAACAGAGGCAGGAAGGGATGAGAGGTTCATCCCTCATGAGGAAGGAATGTAGAATGGGAGGCACCTATGGGACCTCCATGAGATCCCCCACAGGCAACTACTTTTACAGGCTGAAATATGACATATGAGATATGGAATAGATGAGGTTTGAAATCAGCAGTATACAGGTAGGAGTTATAAGCATCTAAGCGAGGGAGACCACTTGGCAGGTGGGGGTGACAGGGTGACGGGCATGAACAGTGGGAAGACAAGAAAAAAAAATCTCAGGACAGAACCTGGGTTACGTTTCAGATAGGGGAGGGTAGAAGGTGAGAAGCCTCACAAAGAATTCAGAAAAGTGAGAGGAAAATCAGGAGAGAAGAGTGTCACAGAGTCAAGGGAGGAATGAGACTATCCAGAAGGGGTAGAGTGTCAGACACTGCAGTCACCAAGTAAGAGGGAGATTGAAAAATTCTAATGGATTTAGTTGGCAAGGTCATTGGTTGACCTCAGCAGAAACAGTTCCAATGGAATAAGGATGGAGAGGTGGCAAAAAAGCAAAGTGAAAGGAAAAGGAAAGAGAGGAGGACAAAAGATTTTGTTTTATTTTATTTTAAAATGGGAGAAATATTAATATGCTTCTATGTTGATGGTGGAAAGTCAGTAGAGAGGAAAGGTTAAAAACACGGGAGGAGCAGGGGTGCTTGATGGAACCAGGTTTCTGAGGCAGTGGGGCGAAAAATAAATTCAACAGAGAACACACATGTATAACAGCATGGAGATCTGAAACAACAGAACTGTTTAGAAAAACAATGAGAGGCTGCTATATGCCCGGAACTCTGTAATCTGTGGAGAAGTGATGGGAGATGAAGTAGGAGAAATAGAGACACCAGAAAATGACAATATAGTCCTCCGGTACTATAGAATTTCAGAGGAGAAAAAATATATTAGAAGATAAAAATGGTTGAAAAAGGCAATGTTGAAAACCCCATGACAAATTGGGCCTTGAAAGATAGCTATGTTGTAGACAGTTTGATTGTGTGTGTGGGAGGGTGGAGGATGGTGGGGGGGTAGGGTGTGCACTACATTCTGGGTGAGAAGAAGAGACAGCTGTGATGAAACTATAACAGACAGCTGAGAATGTGGGCTGGGATTAGTGTACAAAGGGTCTGGAAGACCTGGCTATGTTTTTTAGACTTCATCCTGTAAGTAGTGATGTGCTACTAAAAAAAAGTTTCTATTCAGGGGAGGTATCATGTACAACGTGGTATTTTTTTAAGTTACAAGTGCAGTTTATTTGGTTTTTTGTTGATACATAATATTTGTACCTATTTATGGAGTATATGTGATATTTTATTACATGCATAGAATGTATAATAATCAATTTAGGGTATTTACAATATCTATCACCTTCAACATTTATCATTTCTTTGTGTTGGGAACATTTCAAGTCATTTCTTCATTTTGAAACATACAATACATTGTTGTTAAGTATAGCCACCTTACTCTGCTATCAAACACTAAAACTTATTCCTTCTATCTAACTGTATGTTTGCACCCATTAACCAACCTCTCTTCATCTCCCCTTTCTCAATCACCTCCAACACCCTTCCCAGTCTTTGGTAACTAACATTCTACTTTCTACCTCCATGTGATCCACTTGCTGAGCTCCCATATGTGAGAACATGCAATATTTGTCTTTCTGTCCCTAGCTTATTTCACTTAACATAATGACCTCTAGTTCCAGCCATGTTGTTGAAAATGACATGATTTCATTCTTTTTCTATGGCCAAATGGTAATACATTTTGTATCTATGCCACATTTTCTTTATCCATTCATCTGTTAGTGGACAGTTAGGTTGATTCTATATCTTTGCTATTGTGAATAGCGTGACAATAAACATGGAGGTGCAGGTATCCTTATGTTCAAAAGGCATTTTAAGAAGACTAAATTAGCTAAAGTATTTGAAATAGAATGCCTTCTAGGAGTTAAAGAGTTGGGAAGCCATTGTTCAGATGTGCAGGGCAAAGGCATATACTTTGTAGAGGTGGCAGGAACAGAAGTGGGTGCATCTCCACAACTGTGCAAAGGAAGAACTAGCAGCAGGTGGTGGGTACTCAATCCTAATCGGGGAGATCATGCTGGGCACAATAATTAGGCTAATGGAACAGCAAGAAGAAAAAGTAAAAGAGACTGAAAGGAGTAGTTTGAGTAAGGAAAAGAACTCAGAAAGTGAGAATTTACAAGACAACAGAAGAGTTTCCAAAAGGGCATGTTCAACTGTCAATGCCACAGAAAGATCAGGTAAGATGGGCAGTGAAAAAAAAAATTAGTTCTGTTAATTAAGATATCCTTGGCGATATTTTAAATAGTTGTTTTAGCAAGGTGGGTAAAGACAGACTACTGAAAGGGTAAATCAGGCTGCTGGATACAAAATCAGTATTAAAAAGTAAATTTTATACCCACACACCAAAAACAAAGTTAGAAAATACAATTTTAAATGAGCCTATTTATGTTAGTTACGTGGGTTTGCCTAGCCTATGAAAATTCAGCAAGCTGTACACTTATGATGGGTACTCTTTTCTATTTGTATATTTTTTCTTTTTTAATTAATTTTTTTAGAGATGGGATCTTGCTATATTGCCCAGTCTGGTCTTGAACTCCTGGCCTCAAGTGATCCTCCCACCTCTGCCTTTCAAAGCACTGGGATTACAGACATGAGCCACTATATCTAGTCTCTATTTGTATATTATACTCCAAAAAAATTTATAACAATATCACTTGCATCTGAAAAGCAAAAGAAACCATCAAGAGAGCAAGAAGACAGCCCACAGAATGGGAAAAAATATTTGCCAACTGTATATCTGACAAAGGCCTAACATCTAGGAGATACAAGGAACTCAAACTCACTGAAAGGAAAAAAAAAACAGCTCCATTAAAAAGTACGCAAAAGACATGAATAGACACTTCTCAAAAGAAGATATACAGGCAGCCAAAAGACACATGAAAAAGTGCTCAGCCTCACTCATCATAAGAGAAATGTAAATCAAAACCATATTGAGATACCACCTAACCCTCGTAAGAATGGTCATCATTAATAAAACAAACAACAACAGATGCTGGTGAGGATGCAGAGAAAAAGGAATGCTTCGACACTGCTGGTTGGAATGCAAAAAACTAGTGCAATCTCTTTGGAAGAGTGTGGCGACTTCTGAAAGAACTAGAAATTGACCTTCCACATGACCCAGCAATTCCCCTATTGGGAATATATCTGGAGGAACTCAAATCATTCTACAAAAAAGATACCTGCACACATATGTCTGCTGCAGCTTTATTCACAATAGCAAAAATATGGAACCAACCATGCTGCCCATTGAAGATGAACTGGATAAAAAAAATGTGGTACATATACACAATGGAATATTATGCAGCCATAAAGAAGGACAAACATATGGATGGCAACTTGGATGGATTTAGAGTCGATCATACTCAGTGATCTATCACAGAAACAAAGAACAGATTACCATATGTTCTCACTCATAAGTGGACCTTGAACAATTATAATGCTATAAGAAAAGGCTTGGCAGTAGTGGGAAACTGTCAGGGATGGGTGGGATTGGTAGTTGAGGGAAACTGCTAGGGGAGGTAGGGGCACACCTCATCAACAAGGGTACCCACATAATCAACGTTTGTATACCTAACCCTGAATTGTACCCCACATCTCTATAATAATAAAATAAATTTTTAAAAAAACAGTATCATTTGCAATACTGTCAAAATACAAATTACCTATGAATAGAACAAAAGATGTATAAGACTTCTACAGGGAAAATCCTTGAGAAACATTAAAGAAGACCTAAATAAATGGAGAGATAATCTATGTACATAGATTTAGGAGACTTTATTTTGATTTAATATAATAGAGTAACCAGAAACAGACCAAGAAATATTTGGGCATTTAATATATGACAGAAGTGGCACTTTTTACCAGCAGGGAAAGAATGGACTTTTTATTAAATAATGCTAGGACAAATGGATATTTATATGAAAAAATGAAACTAGACCCCTGCATCATACCATGTATACAAAACAGTACTAGGTGTACAAGAGACTTAAGTGTGAAAGACAAAACTGTAAAGCCTTTATTATATAATATAGAATATCTTCAAGATCTTGGGAGTACTAAAGGATTTCTTAAACAAGAGACAATGTAATCATAAATGAAAAGAGAATGAAAAGACAAATTAGAGATAAGAGAAGATATTTGCAAAACATATAGGGTTGAGGAGACTTCCAATAAATATAACTGACCAATGACTAGAATCTATAGTATATTAAGAACTACTTTTTAAAACCAGTATGAAAAAGACAGACATTCAGTAGAAAAATGAGCAAGACTTGAACAGGCATTTTACAGAAAATACACATGACCAATGAATATATGAAAAGGTGATCAACCCCATTAGTCACTAAGGGAATAAAAATTAAAATCACAATGAAGTATCACTCTGTACCTACTAGATTGGCAAAAAAATAAAAAATTCTCACAAAACAGTGTACAATAGAGGACCCCCCAAAACCTGGAACTTATTTATTTAAAAAATCTGTATTTATTCTTACATGTTTAAACTTCTGTCACCTTCAAAGTACTCTCCGTTTGATGCAATACACCTATTGAGATGCTTTTTCCACTGCTCAAAACAGTTTTTGAACTCATCAATTTTGATGCCTTTTAGTGCTTCTGTCATTTTTTGCTTCACATCTTCCATATAGACAAATGTTTCCGTGTGAGAACTTTTTCATCCAGGGAACAAAAAAAGTTGCTAGGGATAAGATCGGGTGAATAATTCGGGTAGGGGCACAGGGTCCATGCTGGTTTTGGTCAGAAACCACTGAACACTCAGCACGGTGTGGGCAAGTGCACTCATAAGTCACCCATCATGAAATGGTCAAAGGCACTGAAAGAATCCCCTAAAAATATTCACTGAAGCTGAACACAGCCTCTCACAACAATGCTAGCTAGCGGGTACACTGATGCCAACAGGTTCCCAGAACACTGACCTAGCAGGGGAAACCTGTACTTCAAGAGGCCTGCCCTCCAAAAGATAATTATGGGGTTTTTAGGGGGTGTCTCCCCCTCATATGTAGAGCAACAGAGATTCTCATACACTGGAACAAACTTCAAAAGACAGTTTAGTATATATCATCCTATGATCTAGTGATTCTACTTCTAGGTATATATCCTAGAAAACTCTTATACATATGCATCAGGATGCATAAACAGAAAGATTCATATGGGCACTGTTGCTAATAGTTAAAAACTGGAAACAATCGGAATACCCATCAACAGTAGAAAGAATAAATAGTGGTATAGTCATACAATGGAATACTATAAAGAAATGAGAAGAAATGAATTACAATTATGTGAAACATAGATAAACCTCTCAAACACCACAATGAGTGGAAGATGCAAGACACAATAGACTATATGCAGTATAATTCCACTTATATAAAATTTAAAAATAGACAAACTATGTTATTTAGAGATATACACACAGGTGGCCCTGCTATCAAAAAAAGCAAGGGAATCAATATTACAAAAGTCAGGAGAGTGGTTACCTGGAGAGGGAAGAGAGGGGTTATAATCTTAGCGAGTTATGCATGGGTACTGCTAGAAGTATTTTGTTTTCTACCTAAGTGGTAGTTGCATGGATGTTCACTTTATAATTATTTATTAAACTATATTTATGACATACAATTTTCTGTATGTATGCTATGTCTCACTAAAGAAATGAAACTAAGAGTGAATCACATATGTTGCTAAGCAGTGTAAACCTTTTTGAGGCGCTTGATGCTAAAGGGAAGGAGACAGGGTAGCAATTGCAGGAGGATTCAGGACTGAAGGAATTTAGGTACATATATTCACTCAAAAATACCTGTACAAAATATTCATAGCAGTACTACTCATAATAACCCCAAACTGGAAATTACCCAAATGCCTATTCAACAGCAGAAAAGATAAATTGTGGTATATTCATCAGTGGAATACTGTATAGTAATGAAAATAAATAAACTACAACTACATACAATACTATGGATGAATGTCATGAGCATAATGCTGAGTTAGGGTTGCCAAACTTAGCAAAAGAAAAAAAACACAAAACATCCAGTTAAATTTGAATTTCAGATAAAAGATGAATAATTTCAAATATAAGTATAATCCACACAAAATAATCTGTCATTTGTCTGAAATTCATATTTAGCTAGGCATCTTGCATCTTCTTTGGAGACCTTTCATTAAGAAGTCAAATACAAAGGAATTAATGCTGCAAAACTAATCTATGACTAGAAGTCTGGACAGTGGTTATTCTTTGGGGAAGACAGTGACTGGAAGACAAGTGGCACTTCTGGGAAGCTTGTAACATTGTTTCTTCATCTGGATGCTATTTACATGTATGTATTTCATGTTGTGAACATTTACCAAACTGCATAATTATGATTTGGACACTTTTCTGTATGTATACTGTACTTCAACTGACTAGCCTATCTATTATCCATCTGCAATCTATAATCTATATGGCAGTGGCCTAAATATGTTTTATAACCAAAATGACAACCAAAAAATAGGGATAAACTTATCGGGAAATGTGTAGCACCCACATAGATTGAAGGCAGGAAAATACTCTGAACAGGTAATTTAATCCGGAATATAAATTAATGGTCTATAAATATAAAAGCATGTTCAGCATTACTAGTAACTAGAAATGAAAATGAGATAGCATTTTCACTTGCCAAATTGATAATACTTAATAGACAAGTTAGAAAAATTAATAATCTCATTTCATTCTTTCATAGGAGTTTGGTAGCATCTATTTTTAGAAGTACATGGATTTGGGGAAGATGGTAAGTTGAAGATATTCCAGATCCTCTTTATTCCAAAACCTGATACGCTGACTGTTCTTGTTCCAAGTAGGTGCTGGGGCCAGCCAAGAAAGTGAGGTTGCAGCAGGATAGGTCTGAGACCTGAGAGTAAGGGGTGCTGTAGAATTTTTCATATCTGGAATAGATGAGAGCACTGGGCCAAGGGCCTGGAGTCTGGTGCAACAAAGCCAAAGTATAAAGATGGGAACATGGCCCCTGGTAAAGGCTTGGCTCACAGGATTTGTGAACTCCTTGGGGGAAAGTCAATATTGTTTATGTGAGTGTGCCCGGTTTCCCTATTTGAAACGGCTAAGAAAATGACAAGTTGGGTTGGGTCCTCTCTACCTTGAGAGTAAGACAGCCCAAGGAAACAAGAGTACAGAGAGGCTTCCTCCCAATGCTTCCTCAAGGGTCTGACAAGCTAACTGACAACATGCTTGCTTTACAGTGCTACCTCATGGGCAGAAACCACGGTGCCTTTCCCACTCACAGGGCTGCTATGACTTCAGGCATCTGAACATCAGACTTGAGCCCCAGAGAGCAAAGGAAAATAGCAGTACACCTAAGGACACCCACAAGCCAAACGGAAGAACAATCAGAACAATTAGCATAGGATTTTAATGAAATACAGTTGCTGAATGAAACAGAAAATTTGCATTTAAAAAAGACTTTCTGGAACTAAAAGAATTAAATAAGAATTAATTTCAAATAATAAAACACTAAACTTCACATTCTGTTACAGAGAGAGAGAGAGAGAGAGAGAGAGAGAGAGAGAGAGAGAGAGAGAGAGAGAGAAAGAGAAAGAGAGAACACTGAAACAATTTCAACCTAAATCAGGAACTTTATAATAAAGTAAAAAAAAAAAAAAGAAAGAAAGAAAGAAAAAGAGCAAACACATAAAGAAACTAACACATATTTTAAAAAATCAGAAACTAGATCCCCCTGAGGAAAGTAACTTTATAAGCCCAGGGTATATACCCTTCAACATTTGTCTCCTCGCTAATTATCATAAAATAAAAGAATTAAATGATAGGAATAAATATTGACAGAGGTAGTTTTCTTGCTACTGATACAATTTTATACCAAGAAAACATAGGGCTCTAGTTGGGAAAAAAATGTCTATTATAACAGAGCTATATTAGCAAGATGGATGAATTTCATGGACATACTGATGAGCCAAAAAAAAGAAAATCAGCTACAGAAGACATATACACTATGAAATCACTTATGTTAAGTTTATAAACAGGCAAACTATCACTGCATATTGTTAAAGGATACAAGAATAAAGAAATTAATGGAAAATACCCTCATGGAAATCGGAACTGGCATCCAATTCCTGAACAAAACCCGAAACCCACAGGTCATAAGAGAGAAGATAGACAAGTGGGACCTTATTAAACTGACAAGCTTCTGC
>NW_007074486.1:69653-87371 GCF_000164805.1 Carlito syrichta
ATCCGAGCAGCCAACAAACACATGAAGAAATGCTCAACCTCACGAATCATCAGGGAGATGCAAATCAAAACCACACTGAGATACCACCTGACTCCAGTCAGAATGGCAATTATCAACAACTCAAAAAATAACAGCTGCTGGAGAGGGTGTGGTGAAAAGGGAACACTTCTACACTGCTGGTGGGAGTGTAAGCTAGTGCAACCTCTGTGGAAAGCAGTGTGGCGATTCCTAAAAGCTCTAAAAATTGACCTTCCATATGACCCTGCAATACCCCTACTGGGAATATACCCTGAAGAACTCAAATCACTCTATAAAAAAGATACCTGCACACGTATGTTTATCGCAGCATTGTTCACAATAGCAAGAACCTGGAAACAACCATGCTGCCCATCAAAAGAGGACTGGATTTAAAAAATGTGGTACATATACACGATGGAATACTACGCAGCCATAAAAAAGAACAAAATCATGAATTTCGCAGCAACCTGGATGGAACTAGAGTCTATAATACTGAGTGACCTCTCACAGAAACAAAGATCCGAGTAACACATGTTCTCACTCATATAATGGACCTTGAACATCCAATGTAATACTATAAGAAAATGACTGACAATACTGAGAAACTATGGGCGGGGAGGGGGATGGGATTAACAGTCGCAAATATCTGTCTGGGGATGGGGAAACACCTCTTATCAACAGGGTGCCTGAATGAAATGTAATTGTACACCTAACCCTTAACTGTACCCCGCAAAATCATAATTAAAAAAAAAAAGAAATTGATGGAAAGGATAAACACTACATTTAGAATGGTAGTTAAACTTACTCCCAGTCTAATGCAGCCTGCCCTAATTCCTTATCATCCAACTGACACTGTTCAGGCAAAGATTACCCAAAACCTCAATAGACAAATCCATTTAACCTCTTCTCAGTCTTCATTCTACAAAAACACACTGAAGCATTTGATACAGGTAACAATCCCTTCGTTATAGACTCTTACCTTGGTGTTCTAGCGTCTCTTCAGCATCTCTTCAACATCTTTACTTAACTTCTTTACCCTTGGCCCTTAAATATGAGTGCTCCTCATCAATATTTGGTGTTGGCACTCATTATCTAGGCTTTCTCTACACAACTCTCCTACCCATACATTCCAAATATTTATTTCCAGCCCAGATACTGCTTCTAAGCTCTTGTCCTGAATCTCCCATTTCCTCCTGAATTTTTCTTTTCTTTTCTTTTTTTTTTTTTTTTTGAGTTAGAGTCTCACTGTCGCCCAGATTGGAGTGCAGTGGCCACTCCCAGCCACCGCAGCCTCGACCTGCTGGGCTCTGGAGATCCTTTCGCCTCAGCCTTCCCAGTAGCTGGAACTACAGGCGCACGCTACCACTCCCGGCTAATTTTTTTTGACTTATTGTAGAGATGAGGTCTCGCCTGCCCAGGCGGGTCTCGAACCCACGGGCTCAGGCAATCCACTCACCTCAGTCTCCCAAAGGCGCGGGATTACAGGCTGAGCCACCGAGCCCCGCTTCCTCCTGGACTTTTCTAACATGCTCTCTAAATCTGACATGTCTAAAATCTTTACCTCTGCTGTCTGTCTGCTCCCACATACCTATTTCCTGTTTACTTACTAGTTTCTCTTTAGCTCTTGGCATCTCCCACTTGATGTAGGCTTCAACTATGATTCTGTCACAAACTTCTTTGCCTCACAAATCCAATCTGACAACACTTGGGTACACCTCCTTTCCCCCACAGCTATTAATGCAACATGTAACAATATTCTGTTGGTCCATACCCACCGTCTGGAAATATTCTAGGGGAGCTATAAACTTTTTTTGCTCTTAATAGGTAAAAAATGATTCCCTCTAACAGTGGGGGACTTGCCTTTGGGAATGGCAATTTGGTAGCTGAAGTAAATTTAATTCCACTGGTATAAGTCATACCCCTAAAAGCCTCTTCCATCCTCAAAATCTACCTCAAATGTTGACAAGTACCCTAGCAACCTCCTGGGGGGTCTTGCTTCAGCTGAGATTGTATATAAACCTATTTTACAAATGAGGAAATTGAAGCTCTGAAGACAGATAACCCAGAATGCAGACATTAGACCTTCTAATGCAATTGAATAAATTCCTTTAGGAGCCCTTAAAGTCTTTGAAGATGCTGCCAAGTGGGAAAGCCACCAAATACCTGTGAATCCATCACTGGTGGATAAAAAAACTGCAAAAATCCCCGAGAGACTGAAAGTAGGTGAATCATATCAACCTAAGAGAAAATATACAGGCGAGAATGGCTATAATAAGTTGGTATCAACTCCAGCAGTACTGTAGACCTGAAGGTAGTTGACTCAGAAAACAGGAGGGAGCCCTACCCTAGGACAATGGTCAAGGTTAATTGGTTGTGATACTGGAGCAGGAGTAGGCCAGTGGGCTAGTAGTCAGTGATATGGCAGGAATAAGTCCAAACACACACACACAAAATATATACATGCATATTTTTATACATATATAATGTATAAAGGCATATACGAGGTCTGACAATCAAGTTCTCAAACTCATCCTAGAAAAAGTGCTACATGTCCCATTGCTGAATAACACTATGGTAACTTTTGAAGTACTCCCCTTAGGAAGTTATGCACCAACACCAGTGCCTAGTCTACCTGACAAAGCAATTTTAGAATTCTTTTTCTGGAATGGCCATCAGAGCTGTCACTATATTACCCTTGATGTCCTGCATATCATTAAAATGTCTTCCTTTCACTATTTCCTTAATCTTTAGGAAAAGAAAAAAGTCATTGGCGGTCAGATCAGGTGAGTAGAGAGGGTGTTCCAATATGGTTATTTGTTTATTGGCTAAAAACTCCCTCACAGACAGTGCTGTGTGAGCTGGTGCATCACTGTGATGCAAGAGCTCCTTCAGGATCATTTTTGCACACACCTTTCTCATACCAAGATTTTCATTTAAGATCTCCCTGTTTCTCTATTGATATATATTTGTTTGCTATGCTTCTTAGTCAGCCAATGATCTTCACAGACAATTCAACAAATTTTTGCAATGTTTTTATCAGTTCTGCTCATTACTGGCCATCCTGACCTCTCCTCATCAGTGATGCTCTCTGTCCCTCAGAAAGACTTTTAATCCATTTGTACAGTCATTTGCTTCATGGCATTATTCCCATAAACTTGGACTAACATGTCCTTGATTTCACTTCCACTCTTGCCAAGTTTACCAAGAAATTTAATGTTTGTTTGTTGCTCTAATTCAAACTCCAACATTTTCGCAACAGCTTTGATGGCCATTCCAGAAAAGAGTTCCAAAGTAGTTTTGACAGGTGGACCAGGTGCTGGCATTGGTGCATAGCTTCTCAAGGGGAGTACTTCAAAGGTGACCATAGTGATACTCAGTAATAGGATATGTAGCACTTTTTCTAAGATGAGTTCACGACTTAATTGTCGGACCCCATATATTATGTTGAAAGAGAACATCAGATTGGGTATAAATAAATGAATAAATAAATTAATTAATAAAATCAAACTACCTAGATTCTGTAAGATAAGGGATGGAAAAAGACATACCAGGCAAGGGCTAACAAGGAGAAAGTAAGTGCAGAAATACTAATCAGATAAAACAGATATAGTCCTTTATATGTATAACATGATACTTTATGCAGCAAGCAACATAGGTTTGATATATATACAATGAATAAACTAAAAATAAAAGGAGAAATTGGCAAATCCTTGGTCATATCGTGAGAAAATACCATATTAAGTAAATAACAAGAACATGAGGATCTGAATACAATTAACAAGCTTCTCTAACAGGTATATATAGAACTATACATCCAACAGAAAATATTTTTTTAAAAAATTCACACAGAATAATAAAGATCAAACAACTATCAGGTCAAATTTCAAGAAACAGAAATCACATACATTCATGATCATAATGCAATAAACTAGAAATTAACAACAAAAGGAAACATAGAAGCACCTTCTATATAATTGGTAGGTTAGAGAGAAAATGAAAGCGTAAATATTATCCTATTTTGAAATGAAAAGTAAGAGTATTATGTGTCAAAATTAAGTGGTACTTAGAGGAAATATATAGCTTTTGAAATATCTTTTTAGACAAGACAATAGAAAAAGGAACACTTCTACACTGCTGGTGGGAATGCAGACTAGTACAATCTCTTTGGAAGACAGTGTGGCGATTTCTGAAAGAATTAGAAATTGACCTTCCATATGACCCAGCAATTCCCCTATTGGGAATATACCCGGAGGAACTCAAATCATTCTACAAAAAAGATACCTGCACACGTATATTTGTTGCAGCTCTATTCACAATAGCAAATCGAAGTTGGACCTTATAAAAAAAGTGGTACATATACACAATGGAATATTATGCAGCCATAAAGAAGGACACATATATGGACTTTGTAGCAAACTGAATGGATTTGGAGTCGATCATACTTAGTGATTTATCACAGAAACAAAGAACTGAGTTCCATATGTTCTCACTCATAAGGTAACCTTGAACAATTATAATGCTATAAGAAAGCGCTTGGCAGTAGTGGAAAACTGTCAGGGGAGGGGGGTGGGACTGGCAGTTGAGGGAAACTGCCAGGGGAGGGAGGGGCATACCTCATCCACCAGGGTACTTTCATGATTAATGTTTGTGTACCTAACCCTGAATTGTACCCTACATCTTTATAATAAATAAATAAATTTTAAGAAAAGAAAATAAATGAAAGATAATCAAATGGTATATACAAATAAGAGAAAAAAATTGATCCCGAATGTGATTAAGCCTCTAGATCTAACTACCAATTTGAAGGAAATACACAGGAAAAGAGAAATATGTTATACGATCAGAGAAATTCAGACTATAGGAAATTCTATAAGACAACTTGATTTCTTCAATAAGTAAATTTCAAGGACTTGAGGGGTAAGGAGAAGAGGGGTATGGAAGAGGTACCTAAAGATTAGAAGAGAGTTAAAAGATCTATCAAGCAATAACAATGTGTCAACCTTGTTTGGATCCTGAACCAAATAAATAAAATCTATAAGAAACTTAGAAATTTGAGCACTAACTAGACATTTTATGTTATTAAAGCACTGTTGTTAAATTGGTTTTTTTTTTGAATCAGAGTCTCACTCTGAAGCCCAGGCTGGAGTGCAGTGGCACACTCATGGCGGCTGCAGCTTCGACCTGCTGGGCTCAAGCATTCCTTCCGCCTCAGGCTTCCAAGTAGCTTGGAACCACGGGCACGTGCCACTATGCCCGGCTGATTTTTTTGATTACTGTAGAGACGAGGTCTTGCCATGTTGCTTAGTTTTGGTCTTGAACCCTTGAACTCAGGCAATCCTCTGGCGTCTGCATCCCAATGCTGGGATTACAGGTGTGAGCCACTGTGTCTGGCCGCATTATTGTTAATACTTAAGGTGATTATATTTTAAGAGTTCTTACTTTCTACAGATACAAGTTGAGATAAATAAAACAATATATCTAGGATCTGTTTCAAAATAACACCAGAAGGGGAAAGTGAATAGTACATAGATGAAACAAGAATGGTCATAAATTAGTCATGTTGAAACTGCGTGACAAGTATGTGGGGGTTCATTATACATTCCGACCCCTTTTGTATATGCTTGAAAAGCTTTTTTTTTTGAGTTGGAGTCTCACTCTGTCACCCAGGCTAGAGGGCAGTGGCATGCCTCTTGGCCACCACAGCCTCAAGCTGCTGGGCTCTGGCGATGCTTCCACCTTGTCCTTCCAAGTAGGTGGAACTATAGGTGCATGCTACCATGCCCAGCTAAGTTTTGATTTATTGTAGAGACGAGGTCTCACCAAGTTGCTGGGGCTGGTCTTGAACCCACAGGCTCCCAAAGTGCTGGGATTACAGGCTGAGCCACAGAGCCTGGCCTGGATGTGTCCTTTAAACAAAGGGTTATTCTAATTATTTAAGCCCAAGCTAAGAATGTTATGCTAGCTGAGAATGTTAGGTGTCTTCCTTGAGATTTGATGTTTAACAACAGGATTAAAGGACAAACACACTTAAAGGATGGGTACACTGATGCTTGGGCTTCCACCTGAGCCATTGCAGCTGCTAGCCTTTGAATTCAGTAGGCAAAGTATTTTTGATTGATTTGTCTAAACTGAGTCCATGGATGATTTTATTTATGAGACAGTATAAATGAAATATTTATTTGCTGTGTTTTCTCTTTTTTTTTTGAGTTGGAGTCTCTGTCGCCCAGACAGGAGTGCAGTGGCTCGCTCCCAGCCACCGCAGCCTCAACCTGCTGGGCTCTGGTGATCCTTCAGCCTTCCAAGTAGCCGGAACTACAGGCGCATGCTGCCAGACCCAGCTAGTTTTAGGTTTATTGTAGAGCTGAGGTCTCCAAGTTGCCCAGCCCGGTCTCGAACCCGCAGGCTCAGGCAATCCACTTGCCTCAGACTCTCAAAGTGCTGGGATTACAGACTGAGCCACCGAGCCCAGCTGCTGTGTTTTTTCTTAATACTGATTCTCAAAAGTACCACTTACTAAAAAGGTGATATATTTACTCAGCAAACTGGGTAAGGCAGACCTTGTGAGGGTAGTTTATGTCTGGTACTCTAGCCTAGACACAGGCAACTAGGAGTGAGAAAAAGTACATTGATTGCCATCAGAACCTGGGCAATGTAACACAGGTAAGAGGAAAGCCATCTGATGGGAATGCGCAAACTGCTGAGACGGAACATTTCAGCCAAATCTTGCTGAGGCTGTAGAGAGGATCTGTGTAGCCCACTACGCCAGGACAAAGCACAGCTGTGATTTGTCCTCTGTTTTTGCTTTTCCTACAGCTGCTTTGCTCTATTTGTGGGTGGCTGGCTGACTTTCAAGGAGGGCGCTTTGACCTCTCTGTTCAGTACAGGCACCAGGATGTAGTGTGCCGTGTGGATCTATCTCATCTGGGAAAGGTGGAGGGGTTGGTCCCAGGCTGCTGTGTGTAGAAGGAGCCCCTGTGCCCACCCATTCACATCTAGAGCTCTTTTGCCCTTCACTTTTTTCCTACACTTGCAGTCTTCATTATGATGGAAAGAGGCATGGGGAGTTAGGTAGGAAAACCAACACAGTTAGAAGGAAAAGGGGGTTGTGTTTAAGGTGTGGATCTTTCAAAGCAGTTGAGAACCTTAGGACTGAACTGCCAACAAATGCCTTACCTATTCATTTTTAAAGTATTGTTATAGAAATTTCTAATATAAAAGGAGGTTTATCTTTTTTTTTTTTTTTTTTTTTTGAGTTGGAGTCTCACTCTGTCTCCCAGACTGGCATGCAGTGGCCACTCCCGGCCACCACAGCCTCGACCTGCTGGGCTCCGGCGATCCTTCTGCCTCAGCCTTCCAAGTAGCTGGAACTACAGGCATGCACTACCACACCCGGCTAATTTTTTGATTTATTGTAGAGATGAGGTCTCACCAAGTTGCCCAGGCGGGTCTCGAACCCGCGGGCTCAGGCAGTCCACTCACCTCAGCCTCCCAAGGTGTGGGATTACAGGCTGAGCCACCGAGTCCGGCTGGAGGTTTATATTTCATTAGGGAAACTCTGAAAGTGTGTTCAGAATTCAATGCCAAAATTTAAAAATTATTTCTGAGATTACTTTACCTTTTTGGGAATGCAGAGTCTTTTCCACTAAATATTCTAACAGCAACAGAATTTACTGAGTATATTTTGCATTCCCCTTCCATTGAGGAGGACACATGGGATCTGTTTCCACTCCTCTTTTACCAGGGGCAGATGTGAATTACATAGCGAAGATTTTGCCATGTGGCAGTGAGAAATGCTGGCTAGGATGAGCAATTTGTTGTCATCACACTGTAAGGCACAGTGAATCTGTGCGTTCATTCATTACTTCAGTTGACATTGACTGAGTTGCTCTGCAAGGTATTGAGTCTACTGAGTAGCAGACGCAAGAGTCCCCGCCATGGTGGATTTACCGTCTGATATGGGGAATAGACAATATCACAGTGTACGTAGATCTGCAGTTTCAGTAAATGTGCTTGAAGAAGGACCTGTGAGACCTGAGAGTACATTATGAGGTGTGTGGCAGTTGAGGGGTTCCAACTGGGGAGTCGGGAAGACATCCATGAGGAAGTGAACTCACCAAGCAGAGGGAACAGCTTGTGCAAAGGCCCTTTGGTGTGGGAGTAAATAGTATGAGTTTAGGGTTCTACGTGAAGACCAGTGCAGCTCTAGAGGAAGACAGGTCAGGCCATGCCCTGTAGGCCATTCTCAGACTTTTTTGAGTGTAACTCAGGGTTTTGACGGGAAGGAGGTGAAATGATCAGATCTGCCTTTTGAAAAGTTGCTGTAGTCTGTGATATTCAGCAGGAAGTGGCAGGAGCGGTTACAGCAGACCATGGCTTGGACCGAGGTGGTAGTGGTGGAAACAGAAGTGGATGCATTTGAGGGCTCCTGGGGAGGTAGTGTCTTGTCTACAGGGTGTGGCGATGGGATGGATGTGTGGAGGCCTACTTCTGGTTTGCGTAAGCAGATGCATGGTGGTGCCCTCACTGAGATAAGGAATCCTGAAGGACCAGCTATGGGGGAGGTTGAAAGTCTGGATTTGTACATGCTGTTTAATAAGTTTGTGACTTGATGGATGAAATCCTTGCGGCCTTTCATTATTATAGCTGGTTGCCCCTCCCCCAAACAAAAGTGCCAGACTTCTTAAATATAGTATTTTAAAATCCAAATAAAATAATCCAGTAGCAACTTATGTTTCTCCTGAGTGTGTGTACACACTATCCATACTTAAAAGTAGGTTTAATTTAGTGCAGTGTTCTCAAATTTTGGTGTATATAATTATCTGGAGACTCTTGATTCCTGGGTCCCTGGAAGTCCTGAAGACTCTCCATCTCTAGGGCGAGTTGCACCCAGGGCACTTGTGGTTTTTTGGAGTCAGAGTTTCACCCTGTCCCCCAAGCTGGAGTACAGTGACACTCTCATGGCCACCGCAGCTTCCACCTGCTGGGCTCAGGCGATCCTTCTGCCTCAGCCTTTCAAATAGCTGGAGCCACAGGGTGCACCACCACCCCGGCTAATTTTTTATTTATTGTAGAGAGCGGTCTCGCCAAATTGCCCAGACTGGTCTCAAACCCTGGGTTCAGGCAATCCTCTCACCTCTGCCTTCCAGAGTGCTGGGATTACAGGCATGAGCCACCGTGTCACAGTCTGGCACTTGTGTTTTCTAGAAGCTCCCCACATGGTTGTGACGCACATCAGTTTGAGAACTGCTGATTCAATAGGAAAGGGCACTTTTATGTATTCCTTTCTCCTGCAGCCCTGTCAAGCCCAGTGTGATGCTAGAGCACTCATTCAGGCAAACACCCTCATAGGCTTGGGGGTGGGCACCCAATCGCCTTCTTAAAGTTCCAGTTTAAATGCCATTGGTGCTATTGGTATTTGGGACACGACTGGGGGCAGGGAAAAGGAGACAGCTGGGTGAACAGACAAGGCCAACCAAGATGCAAGGTGGCATCCCTCTGATTTGAACTTCTCTCTAAAGAGTCCAGTAGCAGAGCTTAATTTGACAGTGATCCGTGTTCTCTCAAATTTGACCTTAAGGTTGGACATCTCAGTTCGGTGTAGAGAAGCAAGAGATCCCATCTCTTGTTGCTCTTTTCTCGTTCCTTCCACACTGGCCTCTTTTGTTAGTTACTGTCCCAAATAATTGTATTCTGATTTCTAACAAAATGTTAAATAATTTTATAAATACTTACAGTTAGTTTGTGAAGGGAAAATAGTGTAACTTAGTGAATTTCCATAATCCTTTCTTTTAAAATATTTTCTAACTTAGACTTAAACTTCTGTGTATCTTTGACAATTTGGAGATTCTTGGGATGCTTCGATATGCCTGGTTTCTTAAAGTATTTATACATTTGAACTCTGTGATCCGAAGCAATAAAATTCACATGGTGAATGCATTTTGAATTATTCCTTTTATTCTATTTTGTTTCAGTAGTAACTGTAGATTCCTCAACTCCAATTAGTTTTTAATTTAAGCACTTAAGTATGTGTTTGCCACCTCTAATTAAATATGGAATGCTTATCGAAGAGACCAGAAGATTGCATGTTTTTCTTTCTAATGTATTTACCATCCATGACTGTTGACATAAAAAATAAAAAATAGAAATCTTTTTCCAGACTTCAGTAAATAGTTTTTTTTTTAGTCAGAATCTCACTCTGTCACCCAGGCTGGAGTGCAGTGGCACACTGCTCATGACCACTGCAGCCTCGACCTGCTGGGCTCAGGTGATCCTTCGCCTCAGCCTTCCACGTAGCTGGAACCACAGGCATGTGCCACCACATCTGGCTAATTTATTTATTTATTTATTGTAGAGACAAGTTCTTGCTGTATTGCTCAGGCTGGTCCTCTCTCCTCCGCCTCCACTCAGTGGGATTACATGCGTGAACCACCACACCTGGCCTGTAAATATTTTTTTTAAAAGAACCAAACAGAATCATTTAGCTATAATGTTACTTAGAGACTTTTGACTAAAATAAAATGCTTGGTATTTAGTAATGTAAGTTACTTCTTCATATAAAGTAAAGACACAAAGAGCCATGAATCTGTGAACCTCAGTTTTGTCATCTGTAAAATGGAAGTTAAAAAAGTTTAAGTGAAAAGAATGTTACATAAAATAAACCAAAACAAAGTTTTTATCTGTAAAGTTCAAACAATTCGCTATAAGCTCTGTGTTTCCTTCCTCTAGATAAAAGCTGGTGGAAGTTTTACACTTTCCAGTATAATCTGTTAGCTAAAATTTTGGATTCTTTTAGCTCAGGTTAAGTTTGCCCTAGGCCTTCTTGGGAAATGGCAATATGAAATGTTTGGGTTATTTAGTAAAAGGCAGCACTCTCATTTCACCTTTTTTTTGAGTTGGTGTCTCACTCCGTCACCCAGACTGGAAGTCTCTACCTGCTGGGCTCCGGCGATCCTTCCGCCTCAGCCTTCCGAATAGCTGGAACTACAGGCGTGCGCTACCATGCCCAGCTAATTTTTTTTTTTTTTTGGAGAGATGAGATCTCACCAAGTTTCCCAGGCAGGTCTCAAACCCTGGGGCTCAGGCAATTCACTCACCTCGGCCTCCCAAAGCACAGGATTATAGGCTGAGCCACCAAGCCTGGCCTCGCCTTCTTTTGTTATCTATGAGTTCTAACTGTCAGGATCCCCTCATCGGTCCCATGGGCTCCTTCCTCATGTACTGAAACCCTTTTATTATATGCCATTATGTGCTCAGTGCTGGGACAATAAGATTGGTTTTGCATTTACGGAGTTCTCAGCCTCTCAGGAGAGGCAGATGTGGAAAGGAGGCACAACAAGGCAGTGTGGTGTGGCACTAGTGGTCGCAGCAGGTGAAGCGTGCACTGGGAGCCAGCGAAGCCCCTGACTGGCCAGCACCTGTGAGTGGGGTGCATATTGAGGGATGCCAGTGCCCAGGTGCCAGGACAGAGGGCATTTCAGGCAATATCAGACAGTTCTGCTTTCCTTTATTCAGAATAAAGTCCCTTTTTTAAATCCCTTATAAATAAATGGTAATGCTGTTTCCAAGAAAATGGAAAGCTTCATTAACACCATAATTATCCTTTTAATCTAATATACTTGAAAAACCGTGAAAGCAAAATAAAAAATTTCTAACCTTGACCCAGCTTCTTTGATAAGAAAGAGGAACCGATATCGCCTGAAGATCAAACCACCAGTCAGTATATCAGATTTTGCTTATACTTTTTGTTAAGTTTGAAATCACTTTCCACAGCTAATTTTGTTTTCCATTTTTGCCTGAGAGAAGATCAGTTTAAAATTGCCTGGGTCAACAGTTGTCATCAGATATTGTATATAATTGTTTATTTCGGAAGGGGGTAGGTAAACCATCCTCTGTAGGTCAAATCTGGCTGTGGCTTGTTTCTGTATGTTCTACCAGCTAAGAATGGTTTCTCCGTTTTTGAAGGGTTGCTTGGGGGGGGTAAATAAATAAATAAATATATATATATATATATATATATATATATATATAATTTTTCCCCCCCTCAATAGCTTTAGGGAGTACAGATAGTTTTTGGTTACATGGCTGCATTGTGTTGTGGTGAAGAGAAGTGTGGGCTTTAAGTGTGCCCGGCTCCCGGTCTGTGTGCATTATACCCGATAGGTGACTTTTTGTCCCTCCATCCATCCCCCTCCCTTCTGAGTCTTCAGTGTCCATTTTACCCTTCTGTATGTCTTTGCGGTTCCTTAGTTTAGCTCCCACTTACAAGTGAGAACATGCGGTTGGATGGTTGTTTTAAAAAACAATATACAACAGACACCAAATAAGGCCCTCAAAGCCAAAAATTACTTTCTGGTCCTTTACAGAAAATAATCGCCTATTCCTCCTTCTAGAATAAAAATAATTGTTGGCTGGGTGTGGTGGCTCAAGCCTGTAATTCCAGCACTTTAGGAGGCGAGGTGAGAGGATTACCTGAGTCCAGGGGTTCTAGACCAACTTGGACAACTTGGCGAGACCTTGTCTCTACAGAAGTCAAAACAATTAGCTGGGTGTGGTGGCGTGTGCCTGTAGTTCCAGCTACTTGGAATGCTGAGGCAGAAGGATCACCTGAGCAGGTTGAGGCTGCGGTGACCATAAGCATGCCACTGCACTCCAGCCTAGGCAACAGAGTGAGATTCCAACTCAAAATTAATAATAATAATAATAATTGTTAAGCGTTTGTTATAACCTTGTATATTTTTTTGGCTAGGCTAATAATATTTGGAAGCATATCCACCCCATTGGTTACAATTTCCTGAAAATTGTTGTTAAAGAACACAGGATCTGTTTTATTAGCCAATATTAAGTGCATCATACGCTCTGAGCCTGGGTATCTATTGCAAAAACTGTCACCAAGGAGCCAGCATCGTTGGTGCCGGTGTAATATTTTAAACAAGGCTGGTGTTCATGGCATTTCTTTGTTTCTATAGAGTAAGTGGTAGTATCTTGTGTCACACTTGCTAACCCATTGTATAATGCCAGGTATCTGGCGGATGCTAAAGGAAAGCAATTTGTACCTGATAGAGCTGGCAAGAGGATGTTATATACATGAACTTCTTTTTTTTCATTGATAATTTAACATTAATTTTTGACTTAGTATAGTCTGAATTTCTGACTGTAGATTTTATTTTTTTTTTGAGTTGGAGTCTCACTATGTCGCCCAGACTGGAGTGCAGTGGCTGCTCCCGGTCACCGCAGCCTCGCCTGCTGGGCTCCGGCGATCCTTCCGCCTCAGCCTTCCCAGTAGCCGGAATTACAGGCATGCGCTACCACGCCCAGCTGATTTTTTGATTTATTGTAGAGATGAGGTCTCGCTGCCCAGGTGGGTCTCGAACCCGTGGGCTCAGGCAATCCACCCACCTCAGCCTCCCAAAGGCGCGGGATTACAGGCTGAGCCACCGAGCCCGGCTTGTAGATTTTTTTTTAGACCACTCTGACTAAAATAGAGCTCTATTCTACCTCTTGCCCTGCTTTATTATACCTCATAAAACTCATCTCCCTTTACAATAGTGTTAGATGCTTGTTTGTCTATGCTCTATTTTTCCTGGCTGTAAAGCAACAAACAAGGTGATTTTTAAAAAAGTATCTTCATTATCTGTTTCTAGAGCAAACTTTAAATTCTTGCTTTTTGGCAGCTAAGTAGAGGGGAAGGGGAGGATGACCAAGTAGATAAACATGCCTGCCACTTGGTAGATAGTCTTGGGCAAGTTTCTCTCTCTGCCTCCTCATCTGTAAACTACATCCTGCTGTCTACCTGAGAGGGCTGCTGAGACGTCCACGGAGAGCACCTGGCCTCATGCCTGGCCCTGGTCGGGAGGGCTGTGTGCTTTTACTGCACCTGCTAAATTCTAATCTGATTAAAAGCTTTGCTAGCTCATGATGGTCATTCTTTTCCTCCAAGTTAAACAACCTAATGATGAAGTAATACAGTAAGTAGATGTTATCTTGCTTTTTGTCCTTTTACTGCCACAGTGAACACAGTACTCCATGACATACATACAACAAATAGAGCACCTACTATGTTCCAGGGTTTTAAGTACTGGGGATACATTGATGAAGGTGAACAAAGGGAACTTTTTTTTTTTGGAGTTGGAGTCTCCCTCCGTCACCCAGGCTGGAGTGCAGTGGCACGCCCATGACCACCCCAGCGTCAACCTGCTAGGCTCTGGCAATCCTACCGCCTCAGTCTTCCCAGTAGCCAGAACCACAGGCATGCACTACCACACCCGGCTAATTTTTTCTTTTTTTTTTGAGTTGGGGGTCTCACAGTCACTCAGGCTAGAGGGCAGTGGCACGCTCCCGGCCACCGCGGCCTCAGCCTGCTAGGCTCAGGCAGATCGGTCCTTCTGCCTCAACCTTGCAAGTAGCTGAAACTACAGGCATGCACCACCATGGCCGGCTAAATTTTTTTGATTTATTGTAGAGACGAGGTCTCACTATGTTGCCCAGGCTGGTCTCGAACCCGTGGGCTCTGACAGTCCACTCGCCTCGGCCTCCCAAAGTGCTACAATTACAGACGTGAGCTACCATCCCAGCCCAAAGAGGACTTTTTAAGGGATTATCACTCCTTTGGTTTATAGTCACATAAAATGAATGGCAGAAACCATTTCCAGCTAATAGTGTATTTCACCCTTAAATGTACATTGCCCTGCCTTCCTCTAGTGACCAAATGCTCTGAAAAGTAGGTGTGGGTCTGATTTATAAAATAGCCTTTCTGTTTTAAGTTGTAAAGGGAGCTGTGTCTTTCTTGCCAATCCCCCTACCCACCTCAAAGACCTGCTTTAAAGAGGCTTACATTGTAGTGGGGAAAACAGACAGATATCTTTCCTTTTTTTTTTTTTTTAAGTTGGAATCTCACTCTGTTGCCTAGGCTGGAGTGCAGTGGCACGCTCATGGCCACTGCAGCCTCAACCTGCTGGGCTCAGGTGATCTGTCCACCTCAGCCTTCCAAGTAGCCGGAACTACAGGTACTTACTACCATGCCTGGCTAATTTTTGATTTGTTGTAGAAACAAGGTCTCACCAAGTTGCCCAGGCTGGTCTCGGACCCCGGGGCTCACCTTGGTCTCCCAAAGTGCTGGGATTACAGGCTTGAGCCACCGCTCCCAGCCCAGACAGATATATAATGTATGTCAAGGAGTGGTAAGAGTACTACTGTAAATTTTCATCCAGGCTTTGCCAAGAGGTAGCATTACTTTTATTCTTTTACTAACTGTTGGACAAAGTTAAAACCACTGGACAGTGACTGAGTGGGTCGAACGTGATGTGCTTCTGTTGGTTTTTTGGCAAATCACTCTTGCATTGTTGGACAATGAACCATGATGATCTTTCTCTAAGAACTTGTTTTCACATAGGTTTGGGGATAAGCCCATTATCATTTGCCATACATACTTAGATTCTTTCGTGAGAAAGAGAATTGAACTATGTAAAACTGAACCACGGATCACTTGGTTAAAGCTCAGCACAGGCTGGGCTCAGTGGCTCAACCTGTAATCCCAGCACTTTGGGAGGCTGAGGCGAGTGGATTGCCTGAGCCCGCCGGTTCGAACCCCACCCGGGCAACTTGTCAAGACCTCATCTCTACAATAAATTAAAAATTACCTGGGCATGGTAGTGCACACCTATAGTTCCAGCTACTTGGAAGGCTGAGGCGGAAGAATCGCAGGAGCCCAGCAGCGTGCCACTGCCCTCCAGCCTGGGTGACAGAGTGAAACTCCAACTAAAAAAAAAAAAGGGTATGTCAGCAAAACAATTTTTTTAAGTGATAGAAAGAGTAGAGGAACAAAGAATGCCAGAAAGTTAATGGTGTTGAAGCGGAAGAAGAGCATGTGGAGACTCATCGTTTTATTGATTCACTCTACTTTTGTGAATGTTTCCAACATACCATAATAGAAAATTTGCTTTTTAAAAGCATGTAATGGGGCCAGGCCTGGTGGCTCACACCAGTAATCCCAGCACTTTGAGAGGTCAAGGAGAGAGGGTTGCCTGAGCCCAGAGATTCGAGACCAGCCCTGGGCAACTTGGTGAGACCTCGTATCTACAACAATTGAAAATTAGGAGGGCAAGGGGATCATGCCTGTAGTTCTGGCTACTTGGAAAACTGAGGTAGAAGGATCGCCTGAGCCCAGTGAGCCAAGGTTGCGATGGCTATGAGCGTGCTACTACTGCACTACAGCTTGGGTGACAGACTGAGATTCCTACCCAAACAAACAAACCTGTTACAGGGGTAGAAAGGGATAGAGGATTCACTGCTGGGACATGGTGAGTGACTCCCTACTGATCCCTGAGGTAGTCCCACAGTGTCTTGGTGGCCTTTGTGTTCTGGGTCACCTGGGCCATATCACCCTCTGCGCACATGATTTAAAGATCAAAACTGCAGATAACTTGGAAACCCATAGACCTGCTTCTAGCTGGTTCCATTGTGACAATGTATTCCCAAGACCTGGGTAGGAGCTAGGGAGAGGAGGAGTGCTATGATCCAACTGGGAACAGGTCATTTGTCTTAACAGCAACTTTCTCAGAGTTGAAAATGAGAAATGAACTTAATACAATATGAGACATGTACTAAGTGGACTTTTATGTATCCATTTTAAGAGATCAGTTTACTGGTCTTACTCTTAAGAGACCAAGGAAATACAGCTGACACGGTTGGCATTGTGGTGAGTGACAGGGTTGTGAAATGCACGCCAGCAGTCAAGTATTATGTACAAATTATAATCCCATTCCAGAGGGAACATACTTGATGGTAGCAAAGTAATAACTGAAGATTTTTTTTTAATTTAGTATCGTTTCAGAAACAGGGTAGTTGTGCAAGTATAATCAATTTTGATGGGGTTTGGTTATTCAAGCAAATTTTATAAGCTTACTGATTTAACTTGGATTTTTTTGTTTTAAAAAAAAAAGCTCTTGGGGGGGTCTTACTCTCTATTTTTGAAAGATGACATAAATCTTGAATGAGTTCCTATAAATCTTGTGTAGTCTGAGTTCCTATAAATCTTGTCTAGTCTGAGTTCCTTATGGGGAAATATTCTTAACACTACAAGACATTACTGGTCATGTAATCTTAACTAAGGACAAAAAATTTATCTCAGAAATGGCACAGGTGTAAGTATGGTTTGTTGTATATGACCTCTGGAACAACAGTTGAGCAAGGAATTTTGTTGTTTTGGCATTTTCACTGTCTCCTAGACACTCCCCCCTCCCTCCCAGAATGGAAAGGAAAAACTGCACAAAATTCTAAATTTGTAAAGAAACTAGTGCATTCCAGGTGGGTAGTGAAGTTGAGTGTATAAGCCTTTAGTTTTTATGTTTTGTGAGTCTAGAGTTAAAACTATCTTGGCCTTGTTCCTTTAGTTTTTTGGGGTTTTTTTATTTTTTATTTTTAGAGTTGGAGTCTCACTCGGTCTCCCAGACTGGAGTGCAGCGGCTGCTCCCGGCCACCGCAGCCTCGACCTGCTGGGCTCCGGCGATCCTCCCGCCTCAGCCTTTCGAGTAGCCGGAATTACAGGCGCACGCTACCACGCCCGGCTGATTTTTTGATTTATTGTAGAGATGAGGTTTTACTGCCCAGGCGGGTCTCAAACCCGCAGACTCAGGCAATCCACTCACCTCAGCCTCCCAAAGGCACGGGATTACAGGCTGAGCCACCGAGCCCGGCTTTCCTTTA
>NW_007074486.1:87391-117537 GCF_000164805.1 Carlito syrichta
TGGGATTTTTTTTTTTTTTTTTTTGACTTGGAGTCTCACTCTGTCACCCAGGCTAGAGTGCAGTTGCACACTCATGGCCACCTCAGTGTTGACCTGCTGGACCTTGGCAATCCTTCCGTCTCAGCCTTCCAAGTAGCTGAAACAACAGTCTTACGCTACCATACCCAGCTAATTTTTGATTTATTGTAGAGACAAGGTCTCGCCAAGTTGCCTGGGCTGGTCTTGAACCTGCAGGTTCAGGCAGTCCACTCACCTCAGCCTCCCAAAGTGCTGGGATTACAGGTTGTGCCTCCAAGCCCGGCCTTTTATGGGATTTTAAGTTTATGTATATAACTTCACATTTCTGTGAACTAGATTGGTGCTGAAGTATGTGTGACACACCTAGTAAAACTGAAATCACATGTTTATTAAATTAAAGAGAAAATAACCTTGAATGAGAATTTATTTTGCCTTCCTTGAAGTGAGGAGATGGAGGGAAATGTCAGTTATGTTCCTAGAATAGTTTCTTTTGTAGGTTGTAATATCCTGTGCTTATTTCTTTCCCCTTTCCTATGTAAAGTGGTGTCTAAGAATCCTGGTTTAGGCTGGGCTTGGTGGCTCAGCCTGTAATCCCAGCACTTTGGGAGGCCCAGGCAAGTGGATTGCTTGAGCTCACGGGTTCAAGACCAGCCAGGGCAACTTGGTGAGACCTCGTCTCTACAATAAATCAAAAATTAGCTGGGCATGGTAGCACGTGCCTGTAGTTTCGGCTACTTGGAAGGCAGAGGCGGAAGGATCCCTGGAGTCCAGCAGGTTGACACTGAGGTGGTCGTGAGTGTGCCACTGCACTCCAGCCTGGGTGCCGGAGTGAGACTCCAACTCAAAAAAAAAAAAAAGAAAGAAAGAAAGTAAAGAATTCTGGTTTAGTTCCCATATTAGGCTTACACGTACAATATATGTCATTCCCAGTGTAAAAGAAGTTGGTTCCATTTAAATACAGACCCTCACAAAGAAGGGGACTTAAAAATAATAACTAAGAAATATCAGGAGCATTATTTTCACACATCATTAACAGGTCAGAAAATGTCTACCAGTGTTACCCTGCAGCACAGGCTTGGGGTAGGACATGCGCTCATTTCATTAGCCAGACCTGTGGAAGGCAGTTTGTTCCTGCTTCCAGAAGCAGTGAACAGTAGGCGGGCTTAGCACAGACTGTTCCCAACCGGGTTTTCCTATGAATGCCCTGAAAGTTTCCTTCTAGTTCTAAGGTCATGGTTTTCTCTGATTATAATGAGTGCAAATGAGACCGGTTTCTGCCTTTAGTGTTTCATTAATCAGCCTTGGTCTGACAGGAAGTGGGTCTGAGGGCAGGAAGTGGTTTCCTTTCAGAGGCAAAAGAAGCTGTTTATAAGGATTTGAGATTTCATTACAGGTTCTTGAAATTATAAGATGACTGTTAGTGATCTGTATGCTTTCCTTTTATATACATGTTACATAATTTTTACCCTGGAATTTGGAAATACAAACTTTTCAAAAACTTAAAACCATCAACTTACATTTAAAGGTACAATTTAAGGAATGGCATTAAAGACTAAAGATATACAAATATAATTATTTTTGGTAATTGATTGCCAGAAGTTGAGGAAGTTGCTTAAACTTTTCTAGGTTTTAGTGTTCTTAAAACCTAGAAAAGTTCTTAAAAAACGGCATCAGGCCAGGTGCCTGTAATCCTAGCCCTCTGGGAGGTAGAGGCGAGAGGATTGCCTGAACTCGGCAGTTGGAGACCAGCCTGGGCAACTTGGTGAGACCTCTTTCTACAGTAAATCAAATAATTAGCTGGGCGTGGTGGCGTGCGCCTGTAGTTCTAGGTACTTGGAAGGCTGAGGTGGAAGGATCACCTGAGCCCAGTAGGTCAAGGCTGTGGGGGGCTGTGAGCATGCCACTGCACTGAAGCCTGGTTGACAGAGTGAGACTTAGACTCAAAAAAACAAAAACAAAAAACAAGTCATCAGACGAGAATAACCTTATACCTCTTACCAAGCAGAATTTAGCTTTTACATTTTAAGCTTAGCCTAATGGTGGTGAAGGTGGTAAGGAGAACAGTTTTGAAAATAGGTGAAGGACATGTAGTGTTACCCCAAAAGTTCTTAATGTGATCTTGGCTTCACTGAAATGTCAGTGCCTCCCTGTGGTGTGGACAGGATTGCAGGGCAGGAGACGTGGCCCCAGCAGAGCCTGGTGTGCGTGCGCGCGCACACACACAAACACACACACACACACACACACACACACAAGCAAACCTGTCATATTCAAGTATAGAAGTATACAAGTATTCCAGAAGAACTAAGTTATAAGATGTTTGTAAATATTTAGATGTGAATATAAACAGAATGCATCATTTTTAAAAAGCAAAAAAACCAAAAATTCGAGGGATTTGGCTGATCTCTCTTTCTGCCAGACTTGGTGGCAGTTGAAATTTGAAACAGTGTCTGTATTCAGTCTTTTTTCACATTTCCTCAAGTAAGGGTTGTGCTTAAACTGCACTGAGGAGCTCTAGTTACAGCCACTTGGCTTTCCATAGAATTAAGTTGGTTCCTTTGCTGTTGAACTCTGAAGTTACAGCCTTGCTTCTCACTAGTAATTAGCACCAGGGCAAGCACTAACTGATGATGCTTTTTCATACTTCTGTCAAGAAGTGGGGACACAAGGGTTGTTTTAATCCAGAAGGCACTACATTAAGGTCGGTTGATGTAGTTTTTTGATAATACTACCTACAGGACATTTCATCATTCCATTAACTCAACATCAGTCTATATGTAGCCAAACTTGAATTCTCCTGCTGGAAATTCTTCCTGCTAGGAAATGACCACTGTCACTAGGGGCAGAGTGTCAGCAACTCCAGGATCTTGGGTACCAGGAGGTCTCAGAGCAGTTAGCACTGCCCTATGCTCAGAACTGCCACCTGTTCCTTTTCTCAGTGTTTTCCAGTACTTTGTATTCCTGAAATAATGTGACTATCCAGCATGATTCCTAGGAAAGTGAGAGGAATAACTGAGAACTATGGGCTAGCACTTTGACCCTGTCTAGAAGGGCTGTCTGGTGGTTATCAGGGTTGTGATAAGTGGACTTTTGTGAGCTCTAACATTTGATGATTTTATTATTCCTATTAGTTGATAAAAGATAAATTCATATCCTAGTACTATCTAATCATGTGAAAACTTTTATTAGACTGTTAGTCTTGTATCTAGTGTATCCATTTGTCTTTGTTGGCTTATTGTGCTACAGACACAAAGAAATTTTACTGAATTGCCTGATGATTTTTGTTGTAATTCTTTTTTTTTTTTTTTTTTTGAGTTGGTGTCTCTGACACCCAGGCTGGAGGGCAGTGGCACACCTCTCGGCCACCACAGCCTCAACCTGCTGGGCTCTGGCAGTCCTTCTGCCTCAGCCTTCCAAGTAGCCAGAACTACAAGCGCATGCCATCACGTCCGGCTAGTTTTTGTATTGTATTGTAGAGACAGGTCTCACCAAGTTGCCCAAGCTGGTCTTGAACCCTCAGGCTAAGGTAATCAATCCTCTTGCCTCAGCCTCCCAAAGTGCTGGTATTACAGGCTGAGCCACCTTGCCTGGCCAACCTTCTCTATCTTTGAAAGAATGGTATATACAACAAGGGTGGTTTCTAGACTGCCTTTCTGGAGTAAAAGTTGGACACTTCTAACTATGTGCTTATTGGAAATTATATTAATGTAAAATATAGTCATTGGATTTTCAATTGCAACTACATTGATCACACACACACACACACACATATATATAAATAATTAGACTCAGGGTCTTTGTCATCCTGGCTGCAGTACTGTGGCATGATCATGGCTCACCACAGCTTCAGCCTCCTGGGCTCAGGCAGTCCTGCTTCAGCCTCCCAAGTAGCTGGGACTATAGGCATGGGCCAGCTAGCATTTTTGTTTTTTTGGTTTTTTTTTTTATAGAGTCGAGGTCTCACTATGTTGCCCAGGCTGGTCTCAAACTCCTGGGCTCAAGTGATCCTCTCACCTGGGCTTCCCAAAGTGTTGGGATTACAGGCATGAGCCACTCTGCCTGATCTATAATTTTGTTGTTGACGTAAACAATTGTTACTGGAAGCAGTATTTACATGTAGGAAAGACACACATTTGTTTTATATAATAGGTGAAAACAAAGGTTTTTTAAAAATACTAGTCATTACTGTGATACCCTAAAAAGGATTGGTAATGTAGAGAAAGAAGAGCAACAAAACTTAAAAAAAAAAAACCAAAACCCGCATACATGCAATCCACTTGCCTCTGGGCTTTCTGGCTTTGCCTGTCTTGACTGAGTCATGCCTGCATTTCGGCACTAAACTGGTTAAGGTTTGCTAAGTTAATGGTAATGTTTTACGGAGGCTGGTTATTTGTTAGCCAGCACTTGTGGAAAGTGACCACTGTCTGTCATAGCTAATGCTGTGATTTACTCAGTCGGTTCATGGAGATGGTTAGATGAGAAGGGGTCAGGATCCACAGAGAGTGCTAAAACATGGGTCCATCTGTTGTGACTGAGGATTCACTAAAGAAAGCCTGTCCTCTAGTGCTAGTGAATGGAGACTTGGCAAAGATACTTTTACCTGGTGGATGCCAAGTCAGTACATTTTGCATTGTCACAATGATAGGCTCCTTCCTGTTGGTTACAATGTGGCCTTGGCTGGTAGTGTTGGCATCATCTGTGAGTTTGGTCAACATGTAAATTTATGACCTTCGCAACCTACTGAGTCAGAATCTTAGCCTGGGGTCCAGGAAGCTGTTTTATCAAGCTCTCCAGGTGATTCTTTTGCCTGTTCAAGTTTGGACCCCTCAGGCTTTAAGGAGTGTTGAGGCCTGGTGAATTAGCAGCTCAGATGGTGCAGCTGGCCCTGTGTCTCAGGATGAGAGGGGGTGTGAGCCAGGTCTCCTCACACCAGCCTTCAGAAAACATGTCTGGTGGTGTCAGGTTTCCTTGAGCAGCAGTGAACAGGGCTGGGGGTTGGGGGAGTATGTTAACCCAAGGAAGTCTAAAATATAAAGGAAGAGTTCAGTAAATAAGTTGGGTTTTTTTGGAGGGGTAATGATACTGAGTGTTGACTGGTTCTCAACATCGTTGACGTTAAACGTGAGTTTACAGCCTGGGGAAGAGCAGTGCCGCTCTCCCCTCTACTCTGGCAGGGCTCTCAGTGGGGAGGGTGCCCTCCAGAAGGCCGAGGGCCACACTGCCAGCTTCAGGAGAGAGCGGGAGTGGAGGGTTCAGAATCTTGCTGCTGTTTGCTTGGCAGCTGGTACCTTCTGAGAACAGTGTTTTCATTTACAGCTGAACCCAAAACAGTAAACTCAAAAGTTTGGTTTTTAAAAATTAACTTTTTTTTTCATCTTCGTTTACCCCTAAATATTTTTAAATTCTTAAAGTGACCAAAGATAGTCTAGTTTTTTTTTTTTTTTTTTAAGCAGGATTTATTGAGAAGACAGAAAATCCCACAGTGGGAGGGACCTGAGGCGGTTGCCCTTTTTGTTGTTATTGTTGAGTTGGAGTCTCACACCATTGCCCAGTGCAGTGGCACACTCACAGCCACCCAACATCAACCTGCTGGGTTCCGGTGATCCTTTCACTTCAGCCTTCCACGTAGCCAGAACCACAGGCACGTACTACCATGCCTGGCTAATTTTTTCTTTATTGCAGAGATGAGGTCTCACCAAGTTGCCTGGGCTGGTCTTGAACCCGCGAGCTCAGGCAATCCACTGTCTTGGCATCCCAAAGTGCTGGGATTACAGGCTGAGCCACCGAGCCCCGTTGATAGTCTAGTTTGAATAACAGTGTTTTTCACTGTTTACTTTTGCAATCACTAAAGCAACAGAGAGAGCTGGAGGCAGAGGCAAGAGGATTGCCTGTGTCCAGGGGTTCGAGACCAGCCTCTGGGCAACTTGGCAAGACTGTGTCTCTACAATAAAAACATTAACCGGGTGTGGTGGTACACGCCTGTAGTTCCAGCTATTTGGAAACCTGAGGTGGAAGGATCCCCTGAGTCCAGCCAGGTCGAGGCTGCAGTGGCCATGAGTGTGCCACTGCACTCCAGCCTGGGTGACAGGGAGACTCCAACTCAAAAAAAAAAAGAGCAATAAATAAAATAGTCAACCCAGATGTCTGTCCATCAGTGGAATGGATAGACAAAAGTACTATATCTATATCTATACAGTGGAATATTATTGGCCAAAAAAGGGGGAATGAAGTACTGATACATGCTACAATGTGAATAAACCTTTAACACATTGTGCTTGGTAACGGAATCCAGTCACGGAAGATGGCATTTATAAGATTCAGTTATGTGAAGTGTCCAGAATAGGTAAAATCCATAGAAACAGAAAGCAGATTAGTGGTTGCCAGGGGCTGGGGGATTAGGAGTACTGGGGAATAACTGCCGGTGGGCACAGGATTTTTTTGGGGGGTGAGGAAATATTCTAAAACTTGGCAGCAGTGTTGCTTGCATAACTCTGAACATGCTAAAAACCACCAAATTGTTAAATCTGAATGAATGGGTGAATTTATGGTAAATTATATTTCAACAAAGCTGTTATTTTAAAAGTATATAATAGCTCAACAAGAAAGTCAGATTACAGTAGTCTCCATAATTACTCAATTAAGTGACAAAAATAGCAGCTGAACAGTTTTTATAATTCCTTTTTTTTCATTGGTTGTAAGGATTTTTCCCTGCCATACTCTTTGTGGGAGAAAGTTTACTATATCTACTTCCTATCAGAGCATTTCAGAGTGCTTGAAAGATCTAATCCAAATATTTGAAAGCTGGTAAAAGTTGCTGAAGTGGCACCTTCGGAAGAGGGCTGGAATGTTGGAAAACAGCTTTGACGTTTTAAACGATAGGGTAGGTCCAGCTCTCAATGTAATCTTGGTGGGGGTTGGAAGCTCAGCTCAGACTGATTTTTGAGTAAATGCAGGTGTGATAATATAGGGATTAATCTGTTATCACTGAATCCACTGCCTGAAATTCAAACAGTCACATGCTCCTGTTTGAATTTCCCTTTCTATTTCATATGGTTTTCCTGATTCTTGAGTACATAAAATCACTGCATACTTTTTTTTCTGCAGTGTCCTGGCTACTAAATTTAATTCTGATTCTTTTGTGCAAGACTAGAAGGATTGCTTACCTATAGTGTTTGGAGCAATTGATCTTGGGCTTTTCCCTCCTATCTTGGGCTTTTATAGCAGTTTGAATTTATTCTGTAAAAAGGGATTCTAGGGGTAATCTTAAAACAAATTTAAAGTATTTGGAGGAAATAGGCACTTTCCAAAAGAAAAATTGCTTAGCTAGACCGAGGAAAAGAACTGGGAGGTAACTTGATAGCCAAACATTGAGCAATTATTCATGGGTTAGAAGTAAAATACAGTATTTGTCAACTCAGTATCTTTTGTTCATTCCTCAGACTTTTAGAAGGCATTTTAGATGCCATTTTAATAAAATTAAAGACTCAGAAATCATGTTTTCTAAAGCATATTCTGAAAGATGCTGGTTCTTTGGGATGCTTCATGGGGAAGAAAAAAAAAAACTTCTGTGGGCAGAGCAAACTAAGAAACCAAAACTGTGGCACCATCTTGGGACTTCACAGCCTGCACTAACATGGTAGAGACATGAAACGGCCGTTTAGCTAAATAAAAAAGAAACAAAACTGCAACTTAAAACCTTGCCTCCTCCAATATATCCCCTTCTTTTGTCCCTTTCCCTTTCAAAGTCAATTTCCCAGAGCAGGGGTCCCCAGGCCACTGGTCTGTGGCCTTTTAGGAACCAGGCTGCACAGCAGGAGGTAAGCATCAGGAGAGGGAAACTTCATCTGTAGTTACAGCCGCTCCCCACTGCTCTCATATAGCCTGAACTCTGCCTCCTGTCGGATCAGCACTGCAAAGCCTGCTTCCATTTCCAACATCCTATCTTTGTGAAGCAGGATTTTCTGCAGTGACAGCAACCAAAATGAGATTACAGAGTAGACTGAACATAAAGCAACACACTTCGGGTATCACTGTCTCCCATCACTCCCAGGTGGGACCGTCTAGTTGCAGGAAAGCAAGCTTAGGGCTCCCAGTGATTCTGCATTATGGTGAGTTGTATAATTATTTTGTTATATATTATAATGTAATAATAATATAAATAAAATGCACAATAAATGTAATGCACTTGAATCATACCAAAACCATCCCTACACCCTCCATCCATTGAAAAATTGTCTTCCCCGAAACTAATCCCTGATGCCAAAAAGATTGAAGGCTGCTGTCCCAGAGAGTTACACAACCACTGAATCGGGTTGGTGTCAGAAGCCACACAAGATCATTTTAAGTTACAGAATGTTGGAGTTGTAAGATTTTCAGAGATAAGAGTCTCCAGCCATTCATATTACCAATGCGGGGCTGGAGGATCAGGGTTAGTCCCCCTGCTGCCTGGGCTATGTGCCAGGCTCAGCTGCTGGAGAGAAGGCGCAAAGGGGACATTGGGGACATTGGGTTTGTTTTAATAGGGTAAGTGGTTACTGAGTTCATTAAAAACAAAACCAAGTGGGGTTTAACACTTTGAATGTCAGTTACATGGGAGTGATAACACCTGTGCCATTGTGTTTCTGACTGGAGAGGTGGTTCCCTCTGGAAAAGGGAACACAGGTGTCTGGTCGTTTCTCTATGAAAACAGTCTACTGAGTAACTTTTATTTGTTTTTGTTTTTTTTGAGTTGGGAGTCTCACTCTGTCGCCCAGACTGGAGTGCAGTGGCCGCTCCCGGCCACCGCAGCCTCGACCTGCTGGGCCCCGGCGATCCTTCCGCCTCAGCCTTCCAAGTAACCGGAATTACAGGCATGCGCTACCATGCCCAGCTGATTTTTTGATTTATTGTAGAGATGAGGTCTCTCTGCCCAGGCGGGTCTCGAACCCGCGGGCTCAGGCAGTCCACTCACCTCAGCCTCCCAAAGGCGCGGGATTACAGGCTGAGCCACTGAGCCCGGCTCTGAGTAACTTTAAAAAATACAGTTCCTGGGCTTGTTTAAAAAGCTGCTTTGGGAATTTTAATGCAAGTCCTTTTTGGGAAGCTCTGTATTGTAATCGCTATTTGAGGCACCCATCTTTGGTCATTTGTAAGTCACTCAAGGGCAGAATAGGGCTAACTCTCCTCTACTTTCAGTGCCTTCCATGGTGCCCAGCACACCTTGTAGTTGGTGTTGTGGATTGAATGGACCCCACAGGCTTGTTAGGTGCCTACTAGCAGGGGTTGAGCCTGTAGTCTGTGGCTGTGGAACATTAGAGGAATAAGCTTTTATGGTTCATTATCGTGTATTATAGTAAGTTGGAGCTGAGCTAACTCACAATAAAACAACAAATATAATTTTAAAAAAATTTTTTGTATCAGACACAGTGGCTCAAGCCTGTAATCCCAGCACTTTGGGAGGCAGAGGCGGAAGCGAGAGGATTGCCTGAGCTTAGGGGTTCAAGACTAAGCAACATGGCAAGACCTCATCTGTACAATAAATCAAAAAATTAGCCGGGTGTGGTGGCACATGCCTGTGGCTCCAGCTACTGGGAAGGCTGAGGTTGAAGAATCGCCTGAGCCCAGCAGGTTGAGGCTGCAGTGGCTATGAGAATGCCACTGCACTCCAGCCTGGGCAACAGAGTGAGACTCTGACTCAAAAAAAAAAAAAATTATTATTTTAAATAAAGACAGGGTCTCACTATGTTCCCCAGGCTGATCTTGGACTCCTGGGCTTAAGCAATCCTCCTGCCTCGGCCTCCCAAAGTGCTGGGATTACAGGCATGAGTCACCGTGCCTGGCCAGCGAATAGAATTTTCTAAAAGAATAGATGATTAAGCAAAGGAAGGATAGAGACAGTATTACAATTAAGTTTTCATTAACGAAAGCAAAGAGAAGTTTATGTGTTAAATTGTGATGATAAATGACCTAGTGCAAATAAATACCTGAAACATGCATAGTTTTGCTTAAATTTAAGTTTTACTGGCCAGTTTTTTTGTTAGTTCTTTTTTAATAAGTATACTTAAGTTCATTCCTATTTTTGGTTTTGGGAATTTCTCTTTAAAAACATAGACTAATAGCATTTACTGATATTTTAGTAACATCAGAAACTTGTGTTTCCTACTGACATGAAAATATAAGTCACCTGCTAAGCAAGGCTACTTTATGGGGCAAAAAGAGGAAAGATTTTTCTACTACATATGGTCAGTATGAAAAATATGCATTTTCTTTGAGTTCAGGCATCTTCAATACCAAATTTTCTTGACTTGAATGCAAGGTAAGTTTTTGTTTGTTTGTTTGTTTTTTGAGGAGGTCGTTTCTACTTTATTACAAAGAGAGGAAGCCTTTATGTGGTCAGAAAATGCAAGATCTTTTTTTCTCTTCTTACACAATGCTGCTGTTCAAACACCCAGAATGAATTGTCTCAGTTTACTTAAGTCCCATCACATTCACTTGGCTACGTAGGGATTTCCTTGGCTGCTGAAAATCTGGCCCTTTAGTGCACAGGGCAACAAAGTCCCCTGACCAGCAGTTCCAGAATTTCCCATTTTCATATATTGCATCCATGCACACTTCCTAAAAATGAGATACAGCAGGGCAAACATTTTCCAAAATAGAGGTCATATATATAATATTCACATTTGTACATACCTTTATTTATGTGATGTCCAAAAATTTTTTTAATGCACACATTTATTACAAAATCGTTAAAAGGACTGAACAGTGTTTGCTCATTTTGGAAAGATGAAGCTCAGTAATAACACAACCCTGGAAAACCATCCAGAGATTGTGGCAATCTTCTTAATAGTCAGACATTCTTGGCAAAACTGCCTTTCAAAAACAAGGAGAAGTGAAATGAAGGAAGCAGACCTTGCTCATCTTTCCAACTGAAATACGAGAAGGATTATCTTATAAAAATGCACAAACATGTTATTTTATTACCAACAGTGCTACAATGAACGATGCAAATTTTGTGGTCTAATTTTGTTGAGTCCTTTGTGGGTTTTGTAAACCTCTCTCAGTCTACTTGCTTACAGACCCCAGTCTGTCTGCTGGCAAAAAAGAAAATAAATGAAAAAAATCCAGACTCTGCTCGAACTAGAAAAAAACAAATGACAAATTTAGTTGTTGGGCAACACATAATTAGTAAGGCAGGTTCTTTTATTCTAAAAATGTTGACAAGTCAACATAGTTTTGAAAGACTCCATTTTTTAAAATTTATTTATTTTTGAGTCAGTGTCTCACTTTGTCACCCAGGCTAGAGTGCAGTGGCACGCTTATGGCCAACCTTCAGCATCAACCTGCTGGGCTCCAGCAATCCTTCTGCCTAAGCCTTCCGAGTAGCAGGAACTACAGGCACACACTACCATGGCTGGTTAATTTTTTGATATATTGTAGAGACAAGGTCTCATCAAGTTGCCCAAGCTAGTCTCGAACCCCTGAGATCAGGCAATTGTCTCACCTTGGCCTCTGAAAGTGCTAGGATTGCACACTTGAATCACCGCGATTCAGAAAGACTCCATTATTTTCCCTCTGTAGAGTGCCACTTAATCATGTCTAAATTTATACATTTCCATGATAAATAGTAAATTATGGTTATCTAGTTCCTTAAATGTTTTAACATTTTAGGCCTCAATATGACTGGGTCTTAGCTTCTGGTGATGTAGCATTTGGAAAGAAGACATGAATTACTCAGTTATCATTAACACCATCAACCACATGGGTTTTTTTGTGTGTAGGGGAGGTACATGAACAAAGTTAAACTCTAATTGCCACCACTAACACCTCCCACAAATAAAGCAGAATGTTAAAAAGGTTTTTAGTATTTTGGCAAGCCTGAGATTAATACTGCCCCTTTTTGGTAGATTTTAAATGACCAACTGCATACTAGCTACACATAACTAATACATCACATGTGATTGTGCTGCCTTCAGTGAATGTTGTTTCCGATAATGGTGTGTGATCTAGGGAGAATTACCAAGACAATAAAAATTGCAAACCATGCGCTCTTTTCTCTAGTCTTTGCACATAGTTTGGATTTCTGTGGTGATATATTTAAACCCATGAACTTTAGTTTTTGTGGGACCATTCTCATATATATCAGAACCATACAGTCTCACTTTATTTCTGTGGCAGTATTTATTGGCAATGCAAGAACCAACTGGCATCCAAGTATGTGGTTCACTTAAAACAATTGATTTCCGTGGAAACCTAACACCAGAAAAATAATAAAAAGGAGAGTTGGGACTTTGTTTCCTCAGTTGTTAAAAGATTGATTTTTTTTTAACCCCCTGGAGAAATAAACCAAAATATGTATATAAATGGTCCTGTCAACTGAGAAAACATCTCATTTTAAACTTTGGTGAAAGTGTATGCTGCTTTACAGCACATTATTTCATTGTACCTATAAAATGGAAAATAATCTTAATAGTCTAGAAACATGGAACTGTTTAACATGCAGTAGATTAAGGAGGTTGCCATGCTCTGATCTTCAATCTGGGGGAGAGCTCCACATACAGCCTTTGGAAGTGGGGGGCAGGGACTTGGTTTTAGATGTTCCAGAGTGGGGACACCTGTGTTTAGTAATGGGCTGGGGGATGTTAAACATCCTCCAATGCTTGGGGTAGTCTTCCCCAGTGGGAAATATTAGTAGGGTGATGACTAATCAAGTAACAGACACACCTGTTAACTCAAAGCAGCTCGGCCATTGATCCTTAACATGGTGTTCTTTCACCTGTTGTTTAGATCATGCATACTCCCATCTCAACCTCTGTCTAAAGATACACAAATTGTAGAGCGTGCACTATATAGGAATATGTACATGTTAAGACCAACTTGATATTTTTAACTTTAGGAGAGTTTCTTAAAGTTAGGAAATCAGAACTGAGAATTGCTCCTTTTGAAAGGGCTAGTGAACTCCTATTTCTGGTCCCAATTTTATTTATTAAGAACAACTCCTTGATCTTTAGACTTGCCATCTTTGAGGTTATGCACTATGCATCAGGAGTCCCCAAACCTTTTTGGCATCAGAGACTGGTTTTATGGAAGACAGTTTTCCCATGGGATGGATAGTTTGGTGATGATCCAAGTACATAACATTTATTGTGCACACCATTTCTGTTATTATTACATTGTAATATGTAATGAGATAATTATATAACTCACCATTTTTAGAAAAACAGAAGTGGTAAATAAAATAATGAGTGGCCATGTGTGGACTAAAATAAGTGTTGGATTCTGACTAAAGACTGCCACCAGATGCAGCTGTACAATTGAAGTTCATCAGCTCACTTGGCATTCACTGATAGGGTTTTGATATGAGTCTGCAAGCAATTGATTTATTATGGTTTCTGTGCAGCCAAACTTCACCGCTAATGTTAATATGTATTTGCAGCTGTCCCCAGTGCTAGCATCACTGCCTCATCTTGACCTCTGATCATTAGGCATTAGATTCTCGTAAGAATAGTGCAACCTAGATCCCTTGCATGTGCAGTTCACAGTAGGGTCCGCACTCCTATGAGAATGTAATGCCGAGGCTGAGCTCAGGCGATAATGTGAGCAATGGGGAGCAGCTGTAAATACTGATGAAGCTTCCCTTGCCTCTTGCTCACCTCCTGCTGTGGGACCCGGTTCCTAACAGGCCACAGACTGGTTGAGGGCCTCTGCTGCACATCATGATTTCCCATGGGTACTGGAGTATAGATTAAAAATTTTGTGAAAAAGCACGCCAATTAAAACTTAGGAAAAGGATTTGCTTTGGAGATGTTGGCACTCAGATGAAGTTTTTTGATAGGAGACAGATTTGTCGATTTACACAGACCTTTACTTTCTACACATTACTGAGTTGTTACTGCCAACCTCAGGAAAAGTATTTTTTTTACTGGTTACTTGCTTTCTTGAAGAGTTGTGTGAGCTTTGAGACAGATTCAGAACCTTAAAATAGTTAATTCTAAATTCCCATTAATCAGCTTGCAAAATGGTTAATACTACCTTTTTAATGTTATTATTATTATTATTGTTTGGGTTTTTTTGAGTTGGAGTCTCATTCAGTTTCCCAGACTGGAGTGCAGTGGCTGCTCCCGGTCACTGCAGCCTCGATCTGCTGGGCTTCGGTGATCCTTCCGCCTCAGCCTTCCAAGTAGCTGGAACTACAGGCGCACACTACCACGCCTGGCTGATTTTTTGATTTATTGTAGAGATGAGGTCTCGCCAAGTTGCCCAGGCGGGTCTTGAACCCGCTGCTCAGGCAATTCACTCACCTTGGCCTCCCAAAGAGCGGGATTACAGGCTGAGCCACTGAGCCCAGCCTGAATTTTAATTATTAGCTTGGTTTTAGGAGATGTCATTTTCCAACTGTTCCCATGTAGAAGTGATCGAGATTGAGAATTTAGAGTCTGAAGTCTATGTGTGGACCCTGATCTTCTCCATTTTTCCTAACCAGGTAGTGGTTCAGTTTCTGAATCGGTCAACAGCAGAGAGAAAATAGCACACATACCCTGCGCCTTGCATTTGTGAGCGCCTGTCCCCTTCATCCCCTCCTCTTTGGTTTTGAGTGATATGTCATTTCTGCTTTATGTAAGTTGGAGCTGAGTCTGTTATTGGGGTGCTTGACATTGGGGCTGGTTTTCCCATTTCTAATACATGCCCTTGGAACCATAGTTGAGAGAGGCTTGTTTTATTTTGTGCTTGACAACAGCCATTTTGTGATTTAAAAAAAAATAAATTATTGCCATCAAGAAATGAAAGAAACTTAGGTTTTTATATTTTAATATGATTAAAGACTTTAAAACATGTCTCTTCTTGCTTCTCAGTAAACTTTAGTTCTTTAACTTGTGGACTTGGGATTGGGGAAAAGTTAATTAAAAAAAAAACTGGAAAATTAGCTCATGCCTGTAATGCCGGCATTTTGGGTGGTGGCAGCGAGAGGGTTTGAGACCAGGCTGGGCAACATGGTAAGACCTCGTTTCTACAATAAATTTTTAAAAATTTTCTGAGTGTGGTGCCTGTAATTCCAGGTACTTGAAAGACTGAGGTGGAAGGATGCCTGAACCCAGCAGGTCCAGGCTGTGGTGGCCATGAGCGCACACTGCACTCCAGACCGGGCAACAGAATGAGACTATGACTCAAAAAAAAAAAAAAAATCTGGAAAATGATACCTTTTCTCTAGTAGCATTATCAGTCAAAGAGACTTTAAGGCATACTGGATGTTTATCAGAAGATCTCTCATTAATCAGTCTTGAGTGTTAGGGAGAAAAATTGTTTCCTAAAGACTCAGTCTGTTTCTGAAGTAGGAAGCAACATTTGGTGAGTGCTTAATGTATATAGTAACATATGGCTGAGTGCTCCAACTTCTGTTGGCTAAATCCTGGCACAGTTCATCTGTGTACGTGCCATCCTCCTTGGCACATGCCTGTGTTAGGAAGCACCTGGAATGCTCTCTGGCTTGTACATATTTCCCACAAAAAATGGTAAGAAGCAAGAATTTTTTCATTTTAAGCATCACTGTTGCAATGTGGCTCTGATTTTTTCCTTTGGGATAGTGATATAAGGTAATCAGATTTGAGTATTTTTTGTATGCTTAGTAAATCTGGATTTTCTCAGTGATAAATTCAAAAACTGTCTTGAAATAAGTTTTTTGTTTTTTTGTTTTTTTAAACAAGCAACTCTATGGCAACATTGGAAACATTTTAAGGCCCTCCCATCATCATCACTACCTTAATTCCCTGTGGTCTTACCATTCTAATACTACTTCCATTTTCACACTTTCATCTCTTGGCTAGATATAGCTCACATATTTGCATTGATAGAGCGTTGCTTGCCATATTTTTAATTTTAGAAGCAATTTTCCCAGTTTCTGCTGTCTTCATAATTGCCATTTTAAAGTGCTGCATAAAGTGTCTTTGATCATCTCACCATTTCTCTCACTGTTTAGATGGTTTCTAATGTTGCTGTAACTCTGGTACAAACCTTTTCTTTCCTGACCATCTTGGTATAAACCACTCCCCTGGTGTCTCAAGAGCCCTGCTGCTGCCTTCCTTGTCTGTTTTAAGGGTCAACCTGCTGCTGCCTCCCTTGTCTGTTTTAAGGGTCAAGTGAGTTAGCATGTGGAAAAATATGTTAACAGTTACCAAAATATTTCTGTAGAAAAACCGCTTAGACCTAAGTGTGAATGTGCTTTATTAAAACAAAGAGGCTGCATTTGAATCCAGACTGTGCACTTGATGAAACTTTACCAGCCGTCCCACCATTGGGGGTGTGTGTGTGTGTGTGTGTGTGTGTGTGTGTGTGTGTGTGTGTGTGTGTGTGTACGTGTACACACTGTGTGAGAAGCTGACTGTTGCCACACTGCCAAATAGCTCTGAATTTATGTGGAGGGCTCAGAAGATTGTCAAGAGAGAAGAATACGCAGTTAAGCATAATTTATTTTGTTCTGTTTTTCAGATCAATGTTCGAGTTACCACCATGGATGCAGAACTGGAGTTTGCAATCCAGCCAAATACAACAGGAAAACAACTTTTTGACCAGGTTGGTATTGAAATGTGAGAACTAACCCCTCCCCCAAAAAATTGCAAAAAAAAATTTGTTTCACAGCTTTTAACTTATTGTTTAAGTGTATTACCTTGGTTGATCACTTTAGGTAATAGATGAGAAGGATCATAGTCTTAACTGCTCAGATTTTCCCAGCCAAGGAGTGACTAAAAACCATTCTTGGGCATTGTTTATACAGCTTTATGTCACAAGCCAGAAAACTTTTTCTACAAAGGGCTTGATAGTAAATATCTTAGGCTTGCAGACCACACAGTCTCTGTCATAGCTACTCCGCTCTGCCATTGTGGTATTGGCAACAGCCATTAACACATAAATGAATGAGTGTAGCTGTCTGTGTTCCAGTAGAACTAAAGGTGGACACTGACATTTTTATGGTTCCCTCTTCACCACTGCCATTAAAAGTAAGCCCATTCTTTGCCTGTGGGCTGCACAAACTGCCAGAAAACAAGATTTGACCCACAGGCTGTAGCTTGCTGTCCTTGCTTTATTCGCAGGCCTCTCCTGTAGTAAAACCAGACTAGCTCTGCTGACCTGTACAGTAGTGCTGGGCATTGCAAAGCACCAGGGAGGTATCCGTCAGATACCTTGTACTATTCCAAACTGTCACAAGCTCTGTGATCTCTTTCTTGTTTCTTTTTTGATATTCAACAGTGTTTTCTGTTGTCTTTATACAAAACACTAGATATGTAGTTCTAATAGGCCACTCTCACTGAAGAGTGCTCATTTTTGTTAAGAAGTTTTTCCAACATGTTTTAAATGACTTCTTCAAATGGAAATGTGTAGAGCCACCAGATATCACCTTGCAGTTTGTCTTAGAGAATGCAGTCATCTTCCCTTCCCCTCTTGCTCTTGTTCCCTTGTCAGACTTTGTGAACTCAGTGGACCAGAGATGCCCTTGTTGTGCTATGCTAGCCAGTAACTCGGGTCACTGGAAGGCCCGGCCACTTCACCCCTTATCTTGGTGAGCTCACTCAGATATTAGCAGAGATGCTTCCTTGAGATTGACAAATGCCTCCTTGTTGCTGTGTATGTCCTTATGAGACAGAATGTGAATAGCAGAACTTTAATAAGGCAGTGAACCACACAAAGGCTATGGTCACTTTGCCACGGAATAGTTCCAGGCTTTAGAGAGAGTAGCAGGATATGCTTTCCCAAGCTTAGTAGATTCTGCTCTGGGACCAGTAGGAGAACAGGGCGACCTGAGAGTTACAAATTGTTTGAACCCTATCCTCTTTTCCTTAGAGGCCTCCTGGTAGAAGTGATATTCTGTGTTCTAGCACCAAACCTGGAAATTTGAGTGGGTGGTGATTGGGAAACCTGGGAGGTAGAATTTTGGCACACTTAAAGACTACAGGTGACTCCACCCATGCTTGATTATATCTCTGTCTTGCCCTGAGAGAGAGCACCCAGCAGCACTGGGCCAGCTCTGCAGCAAAGTGCATGGGTGCCAGGAAGTGCCAGGCCAGTGCCTTCGGGTGGGTGTAGCACGTGTGGTTGCTCATTGTGACGGCCTCCACTATTGCTTTGAGGTCATTCTCTGGGCCTGCCTCACCCAGTAAGGATAAAGATATTTACTGCTCTGGGTGAGGCTGGGCATAGGGTAAACACCTAAAGATTTCTCTGGAAAGGTAATCCTGAAGTCAGTTGCATGGAGCCAGCTGAGCCCTATGTGGCACGCTGGGGCAGCCCTGCCTTCCAGTGTGGCTTCTGCCTCCAGCCAGCAGATCCCTTGGTCACCCTTCTGGGTACCAGAACTAGACCTGTAAATGTGTGATGGGACCTTCTCAAGCAAAAAGAAATCTAAGGTGGGGATGGAAACTCTAGAACAAGTGGCAAAGCTTGATCATCGCAGCCCTCCCGCTGTGGGGAGCCCTGGAGTGCCGCTGCTCTGCCTGCCGGGACCGAGTCCAGGGCTTTGGTGTGATGAGGGCATCACAGGGCCACCTGCTGGACTGGACTGCATATAGGCATACTGATAGAGCCTGGTGGGGCTCACCCATGCCTGCAGCTCTCAGGGTCGGGGATGGAGCTGCTCTGTGCCTCTTGCTTCCATCATCACAAAGGCTTTTTCAGCTGTTACCTGGGGCTGAGTGGACATAGGCCTACCTTTTCTAAAAATCTGCCATGTGAAATACCACTGAGGTAGAGATGAAGGAATAGCCCCCACACTTGTTGAGGCCTTCTTCCATGGTGCATCAGTGTTAGGTTAAACCAAGGCCAATAAAGGCAATGGTGAGGGGCATTTTTCTAGGAATGTTGGACTTTTCCTTGTAGGGAACATGTGTAGTTGGCTTTTAGAATGGACAGAAGAAAGGAACGCTGTTTCATTCGAACGTGTCATTTTGGGAAGCCATAGTGAGAAGAGCAGGATTCCGCAACTGACACTGAGCACAGTTATGCTAGGAGTGTGCCAGTTCCTACAATGAAGGCATCAGCAGCTGAGGGCAGCTATAGGATGGTTCTGAGAGAATGGGGGTCGTGGCCTGACTGCATGGTGTGGTTGCGGGGTCTGTGACCTTCCCTGTTGAAGAGGATTGACCACATCATAGCAGGTGCAGAGGAAGGCTCTGAACTGTGGCCCTGAAGATCAGTGAGTTTGATCGTGATGGAAGATGGAAGTTTAGTGGACAGGAACTTATTTCCAGCTGGTTCAGAGCCAGGCTGAAGTTGCGGTTGGGTGGACGAAGTGGAAAGACTAGATTGGAGAGCAAGCAGTTGCTAGGGTGTGTGGTGTGTGGTGCTTTCTTTGAAACAACCCAGAGAAGAAGGTAAAGCAGATATTAGATCACATGACAAGATGGAGGTTTGTGAGGAACCAGAAATTGCAGGATTAGATATGGAGACCTGGTATTTGAATTTAGTTTTCTCTATACTTGACCACCATAGCAACAAAGACATGGGGTGTCACAAAAGACTTGGGTGTAAAGCACTGTGTAAAAAGTCCAAGTTCCCTTGATATCATTCCATGGTAAAGAGTCTTATTTGTGGTCTTCCCCCTTTGGGTGGGTGGAGGGAGGGGAAGGACAGTCCTTAGCATTTAATGAGCAGAGACTCATGGAGCTTTGGGAAGCATCTGGCTCCAGCAGATGAGGAAACAGGCCCAAGTGAAGAGTTGGTTTGGAATGTCAGGTTTTGCTTTAAGCAAATGTCCCATATCCCTGTCTTTTCTAGAGTGTTCAGTCTTCTTTCCCTTTAAATATGATAGAAACCATATATTTTGAAGAATGGTAGCATTTTTTTTCCAGGTTTAACATTATAAAATCATGGGATTTTAAATTTCACATCAAAGCTCTGGGCTGAGTTTTGATGATATTCTACAGGGTGGCCACAGCAAGTTCTGTTCCTGCTTTTCTGTTTCCAAGACACTTGTGAGAATAAGTAGCTTGGGACTCAGGAATGTACCTCAGAGGCTTTTTAAAATGTGAAATCCTGGCTATGACCTAGGGTTGGAATTCTACCCTTTTCTACCCTTGTTATGACAGAATTTCACGTTTCTGGAGACTAAAGATGCAATGCATAAGGCTGCACACCTTGCCGCTACCCCCCAATACCTGCCACCACCCGTTTCCTGCCTTTCCTAGGACAGCTTTTTCCCTGTTCCTTGTAAGTCAGACCCCTGAGCCAGCTGGCGGAGAGGCAGAAACAAGCAGCCGGAGGAGGCCCAGAGTTGAGTTGGTTACTTTCAACTACATTCCACGTGGGTGCACCAGATGGGCAGCAATGTACCTGTGACATGCCGTCACTGATGGGCCGTGGGCTTCCACTGTTGTGTGCTGGCCATAATGTACCCTGCTGAGTTTCACTTCAGGAGACCATCTTAGAATACAAAGGAGTAAGAGTGAGATTTTAGAAGATTTAAGGATAACCCTGAATCTGCTCAAATTTATGTTAAAAATAAGTTGTCATGGCTTTGGTGTAACACTGTTAGTAACAGGTGACTTAACACAGTGAGTTAAGACAGTGGAGAAAGGGCGGTGCTGGACCACCCGCTGGACAGCTACCACAATAGCTGCTGCCCATGTGAGTACATTTCCTGTGACAGTTTGGGCCCCCTTTTCTCTCACACAGGTGGTTAAGACTATCGGCCTCCGGGAAGTGTGGTACTTTGGCCTCCAGTATGTGGATAATAAAGGATTTCCCACCTGGCTGAAACTTGATAAGAAGGTAAGTCAGGGTTAACTATTTATAGGCTACTAATTGTTCTGCTCCATTGACATGGAAGCTGGAGCACCTTACTCTATTTTTTTGTTGTTGTTGTTCCTTTTTATTTGTGTAAAAGTTGTTTTGTTTTGTTTTTTGAGTTGGAGTCTCACTCAGTCACCCAGGCTGGAGTGCAGTGGCATACTCACGGCCACTCCAGCGTCAACCTGCTGAGCTCCAGCGATCCTTCCGTCTCAGCCTTCCAAGTAACAGAGACTACAGGCGCGCGCTTCCACGCCCGGCTAATTTTTTTGATTTATGGTAGATACGAAGTCTCCCCAAGTTGCCCAGGCTGGTCTCGAACCCATGGGCTCAGGCAATCCCCTCACCTCAGCCTCCCAAAGTGGTAGGATTACAGGCTGAGCCACCAAGCCCTGCCATGTAAAAGTTTTTACAGACAAAAAGATTGCAGGTTTCCAGGAAATGGGGACATAGTGGTTGGCAGTTAGATCCTGGCATTTCTGTTTACTGCTCACTCCATGGAGCATATTGATGGTTAATTGCTTACTTTTAGTTGGCCTGAGTTCTTTTTAATGAGCTTGTTAATCTCATAAACCATGAATCATCCACTGTTTGTAAGAACCTTTTAGTGCTTTGTTTGAGCCTGTGATTATCTTCCAACTCTAAAGATTGGATGATTCCATGAGCCAGTTATAAAGAAAAGTAGCAAGTTAAACATGTTTTCTTCAAATTTTTTGAAAATCATCCTGTTTTTCAAACCCCGACTTTCCTTCCAAGTCACCGTAACAAGTCAGAAGGGTGACTGGATGGGAAAGAGTGGAGTTCAGGACAAAGTTCTGAGATCCAGGGCCAGATTGACGTGGGGCCTGATCCCAAGATTACAGGTCACTGAGGGGTCACTTCCAAATTGGAGTTATCTGGGATTGATAGCATTGTCCCACAAGGGCTGTGGCTGTGTCGGGGACAGTAGCTTAGCTTTCCAGCTGAGTGCAAGAGTGTGATAGTAATTTTCACTGACCCTTTTTTGTCCCATATTCTAAAAAGGTGACAGCCAGAATAAATATCTTCTGAAAACTGGCCCGAGGGCCCCTTTTAAGTCCTTGATTAGCATGTGTGTGGCAAGATAGGCCTTTGTCTTCCCACTTTGTAATGAGAGTTTGGCTTCTGTAATCCAGGTGTCTGCCCAGGAGCTTAGGAAGGAGAATCCCCTCCAGTTTAAGTTCCGGGCCAAGTTCTACCCTGAAGACGTGTCTGAGGAACTCATCCAGGATATTACCCAGAAACTGTTCTTCCTGCAAGTGAAGGAAGGAATCCTTAGTGACGAGATTTACTGCCCACCTGAGACCGCAGTGCTCCTTGGGTCCTATGCTGTGCAGGCCAAGTTTGGGGACTATAACAAAGAAATGCACAAGGCTGGGTACCTCAGCTCTGAGCGGCTGATCCCTCAAAGGTGAGCACCAGGTGACCTGGGCAGGAGCAGTCATGGAGGCGGGTGGAGGTAGTTGCTTTAGAAGCGTAGTTAAAACACAAGGACTTTGAACAGTGAGTGCTCCTTTAGGCTGGGGCTCTGGTCATTTCCCGAGTGCTCTGGTCTTAGAATGTGCTGACCCAGCACAGCTTTTCATTAAGGCACTGACGAGCACCTGAAACATAGGGGAAGTTTCCCTGTGGAAACTGACAGCGACCATGTCACGTGGGGATGCCACAGCATAGTCACACTTCTTGTGATCTGACTGCTTGGCTTTTCCTGTGTGATGATTTGGCCTCTGTTAAATATTTGTTTTATTCACTAATGGTAAACTACCATTTTTGAAAGAAGAGCTCATTTAAAATACCTTTTTTAATTTCTCCAGCAGGACTAGGTTTGTCTTGTTCAAAATGCTAACAATCTTCCAGGTTAATCATAAATAGAAATGGTACACATCAGGAAGTAGAAAAAAAAGTTCTTGATTGATTTATTTGAAAGGAATGTGGGTGGAAAGTGGGCCCCATCACTCACCCCTCACAGCACTGAGGATGTCAGCGCTGTGTCTTCCTTTTGCACTCCAGAGTCATGGACCAGCACAAACTTACCAGGGACCAGTGGGAGGACCGAATCCAGGTGTGGCACGCAGAACACCGCGGGATGCTCAAGTGAGTGCTGGACCTTCTGCTTGAATCTGGGTCATTCCAGTTTGTCTTCTTTTCCTGTGACTCCAGGTAGTGCTTTCAGGAGGGCGCTGAGCTGAATTTTTTTTCTCTTAGGGGAAGGGGTTTTTTTTGTTTTTTTTTTTAAAGTCAGGTGTTCTTATAGCTTAAACCTTCAGGTCCTAAAAACTTTCCTTCTTCCTTTAGAGAAAGTCCTGTGTCTAAAACTCTTTATGTTAGTAGAAGGGGAAGCATTGTTCACCTGCAGTCAGAACATTGTTTTTCTTCTCCCTGTCAAAGAGGTGCTGGCTTGCTCATTGTTTTCAGGTAATGTCTTCAGAAGCACATGTAAATGAAAAAAAGGGTCCTAAGTCAGAATTATTAATATCAAGACATGAGGAGGGATGTGAGGAGGGACATGTGACTGCTGAGACTGTTATGTGTAGAAAATGCCAGACGTCCTGAGAGTCTGGGTGTTCTAGTCCTAGAACCCTCGCCCCAGGACTTAGTGACAGTTTGTGCATTGTCCCAGCCTCTGCAATTTGTTTGCATTTGGACCTCAAGAGACTTTGTGCTTCAGAGTCTCCTGTCTGGCCCAGGCATCCTTCATGGAGGGAAAACAACTTAAGACCTACAATGATTGTTACTAGTAAGGAAGGGCACTGGGGTCCTAGAAGACCCGTGCAGCAAAGAGAAAAAGAAAGATAGAGCCTAGCAATACAGTCTAAGGGAACAACCTTCTGTCCCCTGGGAAGCCAGTGTGAGTTAATCAGTTCTTCCAGAACATGAGGGGTGCATCAGTGGTCAGGGTCCAGAACAGCACCGAGATCCTCCCAGGTGCTACTTCCAGGCTGTTCTTGTGCCTGCTGCTCAGCTGACTTCCTGCTGCCTGGGCTCTTCCTACCTGCCTACACACGGCATAGGCACGGCAGCTAGTGATTCAAAGTACGTGGTGGCTGTCAGTCCCTCCAGTGTCTTTTGCCCTAGTTTTAAAACTTTGGTAGAGGTTTTCTGTTTGGGTGTAGAGTGCTACTGGTGATCATGCCTGTTTTGCCCTCCCCAACTAGAGACAGTGCCATGCTGGAGTATCTGAAGATAGCCCAGGACCTGGAAATGTACGGAATCAACTACTTCGAGATAAAAAATAAGAAAGGAACAGACCTTTGGCTTGGAGTCGATGCCCTTGGACTAAATATTTACGAGAAAGATGATAAGTGAGTTGAAGTTTATAATTATCTTTAGTTGGTAGGATGGCAGGCCTGGAAACAGTGACAGAAGTGGAAATCGTGTGGGATATTTGAAGTGTTTATTAGCAACTTAGGCCCAAAGTGTGTGTCTTTAAGGGCTTTTGGACTGAGATATGCCATCTCAGAGCTTGATCTGGAGGCTTGCCTTACCCTTCTTCCTGGAGGGCGGAGCCAGGAGGGGCAGGGACCTCCCCTACTCCAAGACCTGGGAAAAGGCAGGAGAGTGGTGGTTGCAGAAAAACATGCCCTCCTATCCCCCTGAGGGCCCAGCCCAGCCACCTGCAGTACCAGCACATCCAGAGTTGTAAACAATAAGGCTGTATGTACAAACAATTCTGCTAAGTCCTCTGAGCCTGCAAACATATCTTAACTGCTTCACATTCATTATGTTGTTTGAGTGCAATGTAGGTGAGCTGGCTAGAGCAGCAGAGCCAGGCCTCTCCTTGGCTACAGAAAATCATGGTCTTAGATACGTGCACTTGCCTTTTTTCTGCTAAGGAGCTAGATACACAGGGAAACAAATGAGTCTAGTCCAGCGAGGGCAAGTTTTTGTGGTGAGCTCAGTTTTTACCTGTGCTTAGAGGGATAAGCTTAGAGTCTAGATTCTTCTGATCAGAAGCTACTTGAATCTGAGGCAGTAGGAAACTACCTCCTTGGAAAGAGAAGGGAGAGGCTCCTTTTTGTCCCTGCCCTGAGTATCCATTCAGCCTTACTGCTTTGCAGGGCTCCTCTAAACAAACCCCAAGGTAGCCATCAGTTTCGAGACCTGGCAGAGAGTAGCCAGCTCTGGCCGAGAAGGCACCAAACCCTGCCCTTTGGTCTGCCTTCATACTTTTACACATGAGAAACAGAGTGACCCAGAGTTCCAGGTTGTCCCTGGTTTCTGTCCTTGCCTTGTGCTGTTCCTTTAAGTGATGGCTCTCCCACAATTCCGGTTTGGAGCTCCCCCATCTTTCCATTCTCAGGTGTTTCTGTCCTCAGCTGCCCCAAAACCCTCTCTGCAGTTCGCAAGGGGGTGGTGTTGCTTCTGACAAATGATGTGCACATTAAGAATCTCTAATCTCAGCTGCATGTATTCTTGCCAGTACCTAGAGCACAGATATATGTCATTTGGGCTGGGCAGGACCTGTGCCAGCTGTTCCCAGACCCTCCACACCCCCAGTGCCTGTGTGGTAAGACCTCGCATGGAGGCAGGCAGGCACTGTCCTCTGCATGGAATGTGCCTGTAAGGGATGGGTTGTTGAACATTCCGATGTGATATGCTTGTCAGGGAACCACAGGAGCTCTTCAGAGACCCTTTCAGTTTGCTCCTACCCCCAGTGTGCTAGATACAGTGTTGAGAATGAGGAAACTGAGCCAGTCCGTGATCCTTCCTGGAGGTCCTTGAGTTATAACACAGCCATGCTGAGGAGCTGTGTGCAGTCAGAGACCAGCGCACTCGTGGGAACGCATGTGGGAAACTGCCTCTGCCTTTGAACTCTCTTGAATGACCAGATTTTGTAACATAGCCAGGGCCAGGGTATCCAAACAGGTTTTTCATGCTGCAAGAAACAGCCATAGGCAGGAACTTGCTGATGTCAGCTTATAACTGCCCCAATCCACATAAATGTCCATTTTTTTCCGAGTAAAAATTAGAGCTATGTGCCCATTTAGTCCTTTTTGCTATCTCTCCCCTCCCTCAATTTAACAGTGAAACTGGCAACTCTCAGATGGGGCTTTGCCCCACAGGCCCTGCTTGGCATTGGTCATGCTCACTCTCTCTCTCCCCTCTCATGAAGGCATACATATAAAAAAACACTTCTAGCCGGGCTCGGTGACTCAGCCTGTAATCCCGTGCTTTGGGAGGCTGAGGTGAGTGGATTGCCTGAGCCCATGAGCTCGATACCCGCCTGGGCAACTTGGCGAGACCTCATCTCTACAATAATTCAAAAAATTAGCCGGGCGTGGTGGCGTGTGCCTGCAGCTCCAGCTACTTGGAAGGCTGAGGTGGAAGGATAACTGGAGCCCAGCAGGTCGAGGCTGCGGTGGCCGGAAGCATGCCACTGCACTCCAGTCTGGGCGACAGAGTGAGACTCCAACTCAAAAAAAAAAAAAAAAAAAAAAAAACACTTCTGTAGACAGTCGACTTGTAGGCCTGGGTTCATTTCCTTTTGAACAAGTCTTGACAACTTGGTTAGCAGTTTAAGCAGGAGATTATTCTTAAGTCTGAGGAGTACTCAGAACTCTTTTACTGTGTAAAGTATTGAGTTGTTATCATTCATAGTAGAACTAAGAGTTGAGAATTAGATACCCTTGGTACATTGTTCAAGTGAGGAATCTGATACATTGAGTATGTAAATTGAGCTGTAAGATTTATTGTACTCTGTAGTAAACCAATACATCTCTATTTTATTAAAACACTTATTCTTCAGTATTAAAAGACTCTGGGAAATGTCTCTTGGGGTCCCCTTCCATTGTACACATAACCATTAAGTGGGAGACATAGGACTGAAAGCATTTGTCTTTTTCCCTTTCTTTCTTTAAACCATAGCCCAGGAGAGGAGAGAATAGAAAGCAGGAGAGAATATGCAGGCACCTTTACTGACAGGCGTTAAAAGCTAATGAGCAGAGAAAGTCTGTTTAAGCTGGGTTATAGTTCTACCTGGCTATCTCAGACCAAAAACAGAATAAAAACTTAAAGAACTCTGAGCCTGCTCTCAAACTCTTTCGTCCTTTAGAAGTATGTTTTTCCCCTTAGCTTCAGCCCTTTTTGGTCTAACTTTATTCATAGGAGTACTTCTGTAGGTAGAAGTTTCTAGAAGTACACCAGGGTTAGGGCTGCCCCCTTCAGGGAGAGGGTGCTGGGAGCTTGCGGACAAATGGGGACCAAAAGAGGCATGGAAAGTGTCCCTTGTCTCTGAATCCCTTGCAGATAGCTACACAGGACTGTGCTTGCTTTCTCTTGACTCTGTCCACACACCACTGTTGTCCTGTGGCCCACTTTTGACACATTTGGAAGTAAATTGCAAACATCTGTAAACTTTCCCCAAGATGAAAGTGAATATTACGTCTATTTTCATTTAAAACGCTCTACTTTTCTTTTGATGTAAAATTTAAATATAATGAAATATCTTAAGTGTTCATTTGCTGAGTTTTGACAAATAAATATGCCTGAACAGCCCAAAATTCTATCAAGATACAGAACGTTATCATCACCTTCAGCTGCATATTTTGAATTTAAACATTTTAATCATTGTTTTCATTTTAAAATAATTTTAAACTTTAACAAGATTCCAAAAATAGTACAAAGATTTTCCATTTACCCTTCATCCAGCTTCCTCAAACATTAGCATCTTATGTAACCATAGGCCAAGTATCAAGATTAGGAAACTAATACTGATACAATAGTATTAATAATCCATAAACCTTATTCCCATTTTAATCGCTTGTTCCACTGATGTCCTATGTCTGCCTCAGGGCCCTGTCTGTATTCACCCCTACATTTAGTTGTCAGATTTCCTTAGTCCCCTTCCACCTTAGATAGTTCCACAGTCTTTCTTTGTCATGACTTTGATTTTTTTTTTTTTTTTTTTTTTTTGAGTTGGAGTCTCACTCTGTCACCCAGACTAGAGTGCAGTGGCATGCTCCCGGCCACCGCAGCCTCGGCCTGCTGGGTTCCAGTGATCCTTCCACCTCAGCCTTCCAAGTAGCTGGAACTACAGGCGTGTGCTACCACGCCTGGCTAATTTTTTTGATTTATTGTAGAGATTAGGTCTCGCCAAGTTGCCCAGGTGGGTCTCAAACCTGCGGGCTCAGGCAGTCCACTCACCTCAGCCTCCCAGAGCGCTGGGATTACAGGCTGAGCCACGGGAGCCCGACTGACTCTGATGTTTTTGAGGAGTACTGGCCATTGATGTTTTAGAAAGTCTCTTAACTTAGATTGTCTGATATTTTCTCATGACTAAACTTGAGTTCTGCATTTTTGGCAAGAATCCCACAAAAGTGCTGCTGTGCCCCTTCCAGGGCCTCTGAGGAAAAAACACATGAGGTCAGTGTGTCTTATCACGGGTGGTACGAACTTTGATCTCTGGCTGTAGTAGTGACTGTCAGGTTTCTCCATGGTAAAGTCACTGTCCTTTGCTTTAATTGGCAAGTATATTTTGGGGAGGTACTTTGAAACTAAGTAATTATTCTGATTGTTATTGTACTTTTATCTATTAATTCCAGCTTCCCTTGATGAAACTTACATGAAACAATTATTACTATGGTATCTGAGAAATGGTGACTTAAAAATATTCTTTTATATATATTTATTGGAATTCTACCGTAAGCCAAGTTCTCTTCTCCATTTTATTCAGTTATATTGATGTGGACTCAATACATACTTGTTTTGATCTTTGGATTGTAATCTGTTAGCATTATTTTTTTCTTCTTTGCTCAAATTGTTTGAGATTTGGCCTTTAGAAGCCTCTTGAAGTTGTGCCTGTGCCCTTTGGATTTGGCCCTGTCTTTCTTCAAGTGTTTCCTTACTGTCTTTGCACTTCAGGAGGGTCAGGTTCGTCCTTTACATTCTCTTCTCTACCTGGAACTGACCATTTCTCCAAAGACCACTGTTCCCTGTTATTGGAGAGTCCCACTTTTTTTTTTAATGTGTGACCTAAGCAGGGACTCTTAGTATAGAAACCCTGTGGCAGCCTTCTCTCTGGACTCTGTTCAGTGTCCTGTGTGTGATCTCTTAAAAGAGAGGAAAAGTAAACCCTTGGGCTTTAATTTTTCAGCTGTGGTCAAGAAGTCAAGGACGTTCTTTGACCTGAAGTGAGTCATACGTGTCCTATTTAGCCTTCATCTTTTGATGCTGCAGTTAGGGTTAGGAGTTGTTAGGAATTGTTATTTGAGGTTCAAAGTCTTAAAGGGACCTACTCTCCAGACATCAGAAAGCAGAGGGCTAGAAGCTGTGATGGGCCCAGCCCTTGAGACGATGACGCCTGCTGAGCTTAGAGGCCTGAATTTCCTAAGAGCAGAAACTGGAGAGATTATATAAAGGCAGGAGCCAGCTATTTGATCCCTGCCTCCTGAGGGAGATGACCTGGAGCCCAGGCTCGCTGGGGACTGTGGGCTGAGCCCCGGCAGCTTGCTGCTTCTTAGCCCGTTGTTAACCAGCATTGGCTCTTGTGTTTTGGAGGAAAGTGCTCGGAAGCAGCAAATGCTTGCCTGGTGTCACTTTTACAGCCTTTCAGTGTAAGTAAGACATAGACTGAAGTCAGGGCAGGGTCAGGTAATATCCTGAGTTCCCTTCCATTGTTGAGACCTGTAATCATCATACAGCTTTAAACATTCTACATCCCACCATACCTGAAGACAAAAATAACAGAATAAACTCCCTGTAGGTTTTGTTTGAGTGCTGTGAAGCACGTTGGCCCAGATGTGTTTTATAGGGATTGGTGATCCCACAGCACAGAGCTGTGAACAAAGAATGTCTATCAAAAGCTGGGACATTTAGAACCATGGTTTGGCCAGTGCCCTGTCATCGTTTCTGTAGGTGTACCGTGACTACCATTCCCCAGAAGGACCATCTATCAAGCCTACAAGTTCACTCTCAGCCCTAGAGGCTACATCCTACCTTGACCTGGCTTATGTTATCATAGCAAGACCTGCATTGCCCATCAGCTTCTGTTTGAACCTGCTGGTAGGCAATAGATTCCTCACCACCTCTGCTGTTTCTAAAGGAAGGCTTTTTTGGGATGTCAGAGAGGACTATTTTTGATGGCAGCATTGGTGAATGGTGGTTTGAAGGTCTATCATTACTTTTATAATGGTATTATCTCTGGTAAAACGTGTTGAAAGCATAGGTTGGAGGAAATGAAGAATGAATGGAAAGCGTGAGGTTCGCAGAGTGATGTGGTCTTGAAATCACACAATGAACTTTTCCCAGGAATGCTAGTGAAAGCGGGAGCCTAAGCCTGTCATGGATTAATTCACATTGATTAAGTGGAACCGTGTGGGGCTTTTGTTAGAGGACTTTTTTTTTTTTTTTTTTTTTTTTTTTTT
>NW_007074486.1:117557-122652 GCF_000164805.1 Carlito syrichta
TTTTTTTTTTTTAGTCAAAGTCTTACTCTGTCACCCAGGCTGGAGTGCAGTGGTATGCTCACAGCCACTGAAGCCTCAACCTGCTAGGCTCAGGCAATCCTTTCACCTCAGCCTTACAAGTAGCTGGAACCACTGGCATGCACCACCATACCTGGGCAGGGTAAGGAGGTGGCCCCAGGGACCTTGTGTTGAAAGATTGGTCTGAACCAGGGAGTTTTGGGCTAGATTTGACCGCTCTTAGATGCTGAGTTAAGGACTGTATTGACATTTGAAGAGAGAAATGAGTTGACTGATGGAGAAATGAATCAGGCAGACCAAAGATAGGGGTTCTGGCAGCATAGAACCTGGGGAAGTAGACTCTGGCAGGGTGAGAAGTGGATGAGCGTGGTAATGCAGAAGATGCCTGAGGGAGGATGGAAGGATATACCTGGTCAGAATCGCAGTTGACCTTCAAGGTTACCAGCCTGGGTAGTCTCAGATGCCGGAAACAGAGAAAAGTAAAAGTAAATGGCAGCACATCAAGGTTACAGATACCTTACAAATAGTCACTTGACTTAACCTATGACAGGAACATATTATGCTTCCTGGGTTAGTGTAATATTCGTAATTGAACTAATAAGAATAGATTTGCAACCCTGTCTTAGCCAGTCCAAAAACACACATATATCTGTACATCTAACCATTTTCCTTTTTTTTTAACCTCAGGTTGACCCCAAAGATTGGCTTCCCTTGGAGTGAAATCAGGAACATCTCTTTTAATGACAAAAAGTTTGTCATTAAACCCATCGACAAGAAGGCGCCTGTAAGTTCAGATGGACCTCCTCAGGGACCACTGTTTTTCATTCTTATAGTTAAATGAGTTTTCTTTTTTTTTTTTGAGTTGGAGCCTTACTCCATCGTCCAGGCTGGAGTGCAGTGGTATGCTCATGGCCACCCCAGTGTCGACCTGCTGGGCTCCAGAGATCCTTCTGCCTCAGCCTTCCAAGTAGCTGGAACTATAGGCGCTCACTACCTCGCCCAGCTAACTTTTTACTTATGGTAGAGGCGAGTTCTCGCCAAGTTGTGCAGGCTGGTCTCAAACCTATGTTCAGGCAATCCTCTTGCCTCGGCCTCCCACAGTGCTGGGATTACAGGCTGAGCCACTGAGCCTGGACCTAAATGAGTTTTCAAGGTAACACTCAGATTTTTCTATGTGACAGGTAGCCTGTGATACTCAGAATTCCCTATCTGTGGGGAAAAGAATTACTAGCAGTTGCTGTGTAACTGAACATTGTAGTTCTAGAGGAGACCAGGTGTCAGCAAAAGGTAGCTGAATCTGTAACCACCTGTTCTCATTCCTTCCCAAGAAAAGGGCAGTTGTAAGTCATAGGACTTTGCCAAATGATAAGCATTTCCCAATACATTGTGTTTTTGGTGAGGCACACCTGGACTTATGAAATGTTGTTGTTCACATGGAGAGCCAGCCTGCCTCCTGGATATGTGGGTCACATCAACATCTCCCTGGCCCCCTAGCCCCCCGCTGAAGAATGCACAGTGAGACCTCCAAGTCTGGAGGGCCAGACTGGACTTTCATAGCTGTCCTGGGACTCAGACCTAAGTTAGGAAAAGTCAGACTTGCACCCAAGCATGCTGGTCCCCAGGGTTTCATCTGGGCCTCGCCTGCTTCTGTTTTGTCACACACATGTGCATCTCTGCTTTTTCTCTAACCTCATTTTTCCCTGTCATATGGTCCTTATTCAAGCACCTCACATCGCTGCCAGTGTGGGGGCCATCGTCGCACATGGGTGAGACTGATAGGCAGTCACCTGGGAGACTTGGCAAGAAAAGGATTCCACTCCATGTCCTCAGATCTGAGGAGTGTTGATTGTTAGCTGATAGCTGCAAAAACCAGCTCATTATGGAAATTTGTTTTGGTTTTATTTCATCTGCCAACCTTCAAGCTTTTTACTGTTGTTTGCTCAGAACATTTAAGACATGCATACGTGACTCTAGCATTGTAGAAGGGGTAAGGATTTTGTTTTCTAATCAGAAATCTGATTCTTTTAAAAATTGCCACTTGAAAAAATTGTGTTACTCTCCTAAGAGCCTATTCTGAATTTTACCAAAATTATAGATTGGAAAGGACTTTGTGTTCTCATGTAATTTTTGTTTTAGTTACGGTGTTAAACTTGGAGAAGCAAACATGGGCTGTGGTCCATACCTTGGTTGTCTGTTAACCCTTTTGGGATCAGGCACCACCTAGCAATGTTAAATCTACTTAGGAACTGTATGTGGTATTATTGTCCAATGACTTTTCCCCACATGTGGGTTAGTCCAACATAATTTAAAATCAGCAGGTCTTGACATTGTTTGTGAAAGTATTCTCTTTATTAAAAAAGGTTTCCTGCTGTTTGTAAACTCTTGACTGCTACTCCATGGGTAGTTGCACAGTTATTTAAAATTAGACTGATATTTAATGCAGACTCTCAAGCTCCATGGTAACAGTTCATATTAATATGCGGTGTCATGAGCCTGGGGTCATAGTGTACTCATGTTGTGTGGGTAGTGAGATTGGCACAGTTAGAAGAGCAAGGAAATTCCAGAGTCTTTCATTGGTAGGCTGCAGTCTATTCAATATGATGCTTCTGACTTTTCCAGACCTTTTTTTAGAAATTAGACTGACAGTAGAGCAGAAACTCTGGTCTAGACTGTTTAAGAATTAGGTTTTGTGGTTTTTATTTTTTATTTTTTATTTTTTTTGAGTTGGAGTCTTCACTCTGTCACCCAGACTGGAGTGCAGTGGCCGTTCCCGGCCACTGCAGCCTCGACCTGCTGGGCTCCGGCGATCCTTCCGCCTCAGCCTTCCAAGTAGCCGGAATTACAGGCATGCACTACCATGCCCGGCTGATTTTTTATTTATTGTAGAGATGAGGTCTTGCCAAGTTGCCCAGGTGGGTCTTGAACCCGCAGGCTCAGGCAATCCACTCACCTCAGCCTCCCAAGGCACAGGATTACAGGCTGAGCCACCGAGCCCAGTGTGTTTTTTAATTTGTTTAAAAAATGTAAGTTTACCTTTTGAAGATCTGAAGATTATTTCATAGTAAATATCAAGAAGAAGCCATAGCAATGCATCTGATTAAATTGGCTCGTGTGCCTTTACTCTAGAATAGCTTTATGTTAAGCCACTGCTTACAAAGAAAAGAGGCAGACACACCTGCTGGTACACACTGTGTGCCAAACAGTCTTCCAGGATTGTGTGCACAGCATGAATAGGGTGAAGCCTAATAATATTAAGTTGTATATATGCTTCCTGGTAGTGAATTTTACAATACAGTTGTGATTAAAAAATAAAGCAGGATCGGGGGAGGATATGGAGAGACAGAGGGGGTGTGATCAAGTAGTGGGGATTGAGACTGCTTCACTGGGGAGGCAGTGTTTGCCTGGAGGTAGAGTCCCTGTCCTCCCCCCACCTACCCACCGCTGGGCTGCCCACAGCACTGCCTTGCCTGCAGTTTGGACAGAAGAAGGTCAAGATTTTTTGACCTCTGTCTTGCTGCCCAGGCGGGTCTCGAACCCGCGGGCTCGGGCAATCCACTCACCTCAGCCTCCCAAAGGCGCGGGATTACAGGCTAAGCCTCCGAGCCCGGCAAGATTTCAAGTTTAAACATGTAGAAGATAGAAGAAGACACAAAGTTCGAGGTGGCGGGATTCCTTGTCCTATACTGACTTGGCAAAGGTGCCTCCACCCTGGCAGTTTCTACAGTGAATTCACAAATGAGCCTTTGTCTGGTCCTGCCCCCATGACCAGGCATCTGCTTTTCAAAGCCAGTTGCTCTTCCCTGTCAAGTTGCATGTGGCTGTGTGGGGCCGCGTTTTGCCTCTTAAGGTGGGACGTTGAACCCACTGACACTGCCTGTCCAGGTGACATGAGAGGCTGAGACAGCTGCCTCCTTCCTTCTCCTGTGGCCTCGTGGAAAGGGCAGAAGGCTCATGGGCAACTTTTGAAATGTTGAAAAGATTAGCAGCATTGACTAAGTGGCTGCTCCCCTCGTGGTGTGCTTCTCAAGAGCCCTCTGCCGGCCTCCTTGGGGCTGGATGGGCCTTGAGATTGGTCTCAGTGGGGGAGTTCCTGGAAGTTCCTGTTGCTGGCACCCCAGGGACTTTATTAAAGGGCTCTTTGCCCTTCTCCCTTTCCCCTACTCTTTTCGTAGGGTCTTGGATGGATTCATTTTCCTTGAACTTCTCTTGTGCCTGGTATCCATTTTTAGGATGCCAGTTCTCTGCCAGTTTAGAAAACCTGCCCCAGGTCCTGTCATGTGGCTTTGCATTATGAGGCACAGGTTAGGATCTTGGATTTAGAAATCTTTAAATGAGTTTTTATTTTTAACTTGAGGTCAGAAATTGTCTTCCTTCAAAGACAGTGGGAGAAATTTCCTCCTTCCCTCATTTCCTCCCTTTGCCCCAATAAGTAGCAGACTCCCTGAATTCTTAACTGTTTTCCAATTGTCACTTGAAGGGAGAGAGGGTACTGTCATGTTACCATGTCATGTGCAGTTACCAACCCATGAATTTTGTTACCGATTTTCTTCTAAAGGGGAGGCAGGCTAATTGGCATTTGCAAATGCACCTGAGTCACAGGACCTGTTTGGCAGTATGCCTCTGAAGCCTAAGGCAACATTGTTTCCTCTTGTGAAATAAGAGACAGGTGCTAATAAAAATTCCAGGGAAACCCCAGAGTGTGTAAAGCCCCAAGGAGAGCCCTATCCAGGAAATTCATGGGCTCTCAGGGCTTGGTATGCCCTCTCACCCCAGGATGAAAAGAATGAGAAGCTAAATAGAGTCTTGGGAACATTGATTAGCTTGCTCAGGGTGCTCCTCCAAGTCTAGAAGTCACTGTGGGATGTGGTGCCGTGTTTCTTGTTTCACCCTTTCCCTGTTCCAAATGATCAGGATCTGGATGCTGAGGGCCCTGAGGTTAAAAGGAAGCAGACAGAGGCATTTTTTATTTTATTTTATTTATTTATTTATTTGAGTTGGAGTCTCACTCTCTTGCCCAGGCTGGAGTGCAGTGGCCGCTCCCAGCCACCGCAGCCTCGACCTGCTGGGCTCTGGTGAT
>NW_007074486.1:122700-186740 GCF_000164805.1 Carlito syrichta
TCACCTCAGCCTCCCAAAGGCGTGGGATTACAGGCTGAGCCACCGAGCCCGGCTTGGATAGAGGCATTTAAAGATAACTTTTCAAACCATATTCCTTCTTCTGTCTTGTAAGCTACAGTAGCAAGGACGTGGGGCCCAGGTTGTCAGTCAGCTGTGTGCTGCATGTTTACAGTCACTGGTCATGGAGTTCACTAATGCTGTGCTTCTCTCTCCTTTTTGAGAAGGCTTCTCTGGTAGTGGTCTGGAAGGCAGCTACTGTCTATGAGCGACCACTTTGTAGCTCAGCCAACTTTGGTGCCTTATAAACATTGTCTGATTTAATCCTTCCAGCAGTGCCGTTAGATACTGTCAGCCCCATTTTATGGTTGAAGACTCTGAGCTGAGTAGTGACATAACATGCTGGAGGTTATAGAACGTGTGGCCATGCTGTGTAACCTGGCAGTACCCGCAGGTGTTAATTGAGCACCTCAAGACTCCAAGCATTAGCTTGGTCCTGGGAAGACAGTTGTATGTGAACATGACCCCTGTGGCAGGAGGGAGTCGCCCTGTGGGGTGAGATGCCAGCAAAAGATCCAGTGGCTGAAGTGCCAGTGACGCTGTGGCGAGCACAGGAGCAGGGCTGGGGTCCTGGGTGGATGGGATTGGATGGTGACGTTCCCAGGAATGGAGATACTCAGGGATTCAGGAGTACAGCTTAGGTGACTATGCGGGAGGCTGGGGCTGAAGTCAGGTGGCCGTGGGGTGCCGGGCCCAACCCTGGATCCCGGGATGTTCTGGCACTCCTGGGCCAGCAGTGGACCAGGCCTGTGGGCCAGTGGATGTGCTCATAGCAGTGCGGGAGGACAGGTTGTGGCAGAAGAGACAGGAAGCCCAAACAGCGGAAGCTGAGGCAGCCCAGGCAAGAGCTAGGGGACAGTGGCTATGTGAGACTGGAGAGGACAGCAGCCAAGATGGCTCTGGAAGAGGTGCTCGGACTCAGCAGTGCTAGGTTTCCCAAGGCTGAGAGTCCTCATCTTGAAAAAGCTTCACAGTTTAACGGGGGTTTCAGTGTGTGTGCACATGTGTACATACAGGTGTGCATACACATTCTCACATGTACACCACACATGAGCACACACATACACGTACCCTACACACTGCCTCTCCTTGTCCCAGGGAGTGAAAGTCCCCAGTACTGAGAATGTGTAGTTCATGTTCTTGCTGTGTTTGTTCCTTTAAAAGAGGTTCTGGAACTCTGAAGCATAGTTTGAGAGGGTACCCTGTTCTGTCTCGTAGGACTTTGTGTTCTATGCCCCCCGCCTGAGAATTAACAAGCGGATCCTGCAGCTCTGCATGGGGAACCACGAGCTGTACATGCGCCGCAGAAAGCCTGACACCATCGAGGTGCAGCAGATGAAGGCCCAGGCCCGGGAGGAGAAGCACCAGAAGCAGCTGGAGCGGTGAGTGCCAGGCCAGGGTGATGCTGACTCTGTGCTTAGCCCCAGTCAGAAGAGCCTGGGTCTCAGGCAGTTGTGTGGTGCCGAGCCCAGTGTCAGCCTTGCAGAGCCGAGGGGCGGGGTGCTCAGTAAGCAGGAGCTGCTTGACACCCCCTCAGGCCCAGTCCTGTGGGGGCTCTGGGACTTTTCATGCAGCCTTTCCTCCAGGAGGCTGGGGGCAGGCCAGGGCTCGCTCCAGGCTGCTGAGTTCATCTGGGGCCCCAGCCTCCCTCCTCACCAGACTCTGAGTCTTCCTGCCCCTCTCTCTTCCCTTCCCTGTACCAGGCAACAGTTGGAAACTGAGAAGAAAAGGAGAGAAACTGTCGAGAGGGAGAAAGAACAGATGATGCGTGAGAAGGAGGAGCTGATGCTCAGACTGCAGGACTATGAGGAGAAGACCAAGAAGGCAGAGAAAGGTCGGGGTTGGCGCCGCTGCCAAGGGTGTCCATGCTGGGTCGGTTTTTAATCTTTGCAGAGAGAGAGACAGGGTCAGCCTCAGTTCACACAGCCAGGAAGGAAAGCTCTTCCCAGGAATGTGTGTCTTGGCTTAACACACCCTGTTACAAACCTTAGAAACAGGTTTGTCACAGGAATGATAGAGTGGATGTTTGGTTTAGAAAATAGTCCTGTGCTGTGTTAAACTAGGGTACTGTTTTGTGTATGTTGTCCTTTGGAATTTTCCTGGTCCTTTCGGTAAGTATTGAGTCACCCTATTTCCTGAAGAGGATGTTAAGATTTAACAGGTAGAATAATTTGTTTGGGCATAGCCAGCGAGTGACAGAGCCATCTACACTGCTCTTCCACATTCTAGACTAAAAACCAAGGGCCTTGTTAAGAGGCAGACCCCTCAGCACAGTCTCTAGCAGTGCTCCATTATATGCAGAGTCACGTGATAGTCCTGGCCCTCCAGGGGTTTTCATCTAGTGGGAAGATGCCGTGTTCATTGGCAGTTCTTACATCAAAGGGGCGCTTCTGGATTCTGAGTGAAGCATAGAGGAGCAGCACCAGCACAGCAGGGGGCTGACCAGAGGAGAGGAGTTAGTGCCAGGCGGGTGCAAGAACCAGACCCTTGCCAGGGAAGGGACATCTGACAAGCTTTACACAATGGTGTCTAGCCATCTTGGGACAGCTGTCGTAGAAACAACAGGAGTGAGCCAGGAAGTACCATCCTCAAGTGTTACTGAAAGATGTCCTGTCCACCTGAAATTCGGTCTCAGGCTCTGTGGTTTGGAGTGTAGCGTCTATCCCAGCATTCTTCTGAGAGCGAATGGAAGGCAAGGGCTCTCAGGCCCCTGGCCTCAGGGCTTGAGCAGTTCTGGCTTTGTGTCCTTTCCTCAGAGCTCTCAGAGCAGATTCAGAGAGCCTTGCAGCTGGAGGAGGAGAGGAGGCGGGCGCAGGAGGAGGCCGAGCGCCTGGAGGCTGACCGTGTGGCCGCACTGCGGGCCAAGGAGGAGCTGGAGAGACAGGCGGTGGATCAGATAAAGAGCCAGGAGCAGCTGGTAGGAATCACCTGGGTTTCGGGATGCTGAATTATAGAGAGGCTGCTTCTGGGGATCAAATGAGTGACACCCTCCTTGTAATAATTTTCATTACTGAAAGCTGTAAGCTGATCTGCTGGGGTGAAGCAGCTGGTGGCGGGGGGCTGTGCCACTGTCTGGGTTGCCCACGGGAAGTAGATGTGGGCACTAGGGAGAGGCCCAGGGGTGGTACAGTGGACCCTACTGGCCACAACAAGGTGGGAGGGGCTTGGGGGGTCATGGTACAGGTTGTTTGCCACCACACCCGGACACTTGCTCCAAGGACTCTGCTGAAAGAACCCCAGAGCCCACTCTAGCTCCACTTCCCTTCCCAGGCGGCAGAGCTTGCAGAATACACCGCCAAGATCGCCCTCCTGGAGGAGGCGCGGAGGCGCAAGGAGGACGAGGTGGAGGAGTGGCAGCACAGGGTGAGTGCACTGGAAGCCTCGCATGGCCGCCCCGCCTCCCACATGGCCACCAAGCGCTTTGCCCTTAGTGGGGCCTTCTGTAGGAGGTGGGGAAGGGGGTTCTTTCTGGCAGGTCCCATTAAAAGCTTCTGGGAAACTCACAACCCCCTGCCAGGACCAGCAGGTCCTACTGCAGCAGATGCCCCCATGGGCATGGGCTTGACCTTGTACACTACTGAGGACAGCCATGGGGTTAGTGGAGAGACAGAGTGTACGGTCCATTTTCACCCACTTGGCTCTGCGCACCCTGAACTATCCAGCCCTGGTCAGACAGCCCCCAGTCAGAACTGATTTCAAGTCTGATAATGTGGATTCCCCCGCAATGGGGCCACAGGGCCTGAAACAAGACCTCCTGACAGCCTGTATGTACAGTGGGCACCAGGGAAAGATGCTAGCTCTTGGAGTTCTCTACACTGGGGACCCCAGCTCAGCTTTGTGCCTGGGTTAGTAACTTCACCCCTTGGGGTCCCGTGCCCAGCACCTAGCACAAAGGCTCTGTCGGTTGTAGCTGTAAACGTGGGATGCACGCCAAGAGCTCTTCTTCATCCGACCCCATGTTCCCCCAGGAAAGCCTGTGGATGGTTCCCATTGTGGGTGTGGCACCAAGCTTCAGGAACCTCCTCTCCCCTCACAAGCCCTCCCGCTGGCCTTTTCCCCATGTGGCATCCCCCTCCAGGGCCACTCGTGCCTGGTGCCCTCTTGCTGCTCCTCTCTGTCCCCCACCCCACACCCTACCCTAAGTCCAGAGACTTCGGTTCTTAGGTTTTGGAAAAAGTAGTTGCAATAAAGAATTAGTGAGAAAGGCTGGTTGCAAAGCAGATCCAGACCAAGCTCATGTTCAGGGTTGGGATGGAGGTGGCGGAAGTGGGTATGGTGTGTGTGTGGGAAGCCTTGGACAGGCTTGAAGTGAGGGGGATGAACACACCTGAAAAATGAAACCGCACCAAGGCGAGGGGTGAATGCATACCAGCACGCTCCTAGCGCTCTGGTAGCTGGAGGATTTGTGGTTTTTTTGTTTTTGTTTTTTTTAATGTATACAATCAGCATATTGGGATTATCAATGAAAAAAAAAGAAATGGTACTTTAAAACCTGTCCAGGCTCTGGCGTCAGTTTCTTTCTTCTGTGCATGTGACTGATAAGGATCCAGGGGGCTGTGAGCCCCAGACCCTACATGGAGGTGCAGGGGGGAGTCTTCTGCTAAGCCTGCCAGGAGTGAGAGAGGGCCGGAGAGTACCTCTTCTCCAGGAGGAAGGGCCCTCTTAAAGAAAATGGCCCAGACCCAGAGGTTTTTTTGAGTGAGACATTTTCACCTATTAATTTGCTCTCCAAAGGCCAAAGAAGCCCAGGATGACCTGGTGAAGACCAAGGAGGAGCTGCATCTGGTGATGACAGCTCCTCCACCCCCGCCACCCCCCGCCTATGAGCCAGTGAGTTACCACGTCCAGGAGAGCCTGCAGGAAGAGGGTGCGGAGCAAACAGGCTACAGTGCGGAGCTGTCCAGCGAGGGCATCCTGGATGACCGCAATGAGGAGAAGCGCATCACCGAGGCTGAGAAGAACGAGCGTGTGCAGCGGCAGCTGCTGGTGAGAGGGCGCTGGGGGACTCCCAGGTCTCGGGCCTGTGCAGCTTCATCACAGCAGACAGGCTTTTGACAGGGCTGTGACAGGAGCCAGCCCAACCCCACACCCTCCTGCCCTGCCACATGTCCTAGGGGAGGGAGGGGTCCACCTGACGATGCTTCTCTATGTTGCAGACGCTGAGCAATGAGCTGTCCCAGGCCAGGGATGAGAACAAGAGGACCCACAATGACATCATTCACAATGAGAACATGAGGCAAGGCCGGGACAAGTACAAGACCCTGCGGCAGATCCGGCAGGGCAACACCAAGCAGAGGATCGACGAGTTCGAGGCCATGTAACGGCCAGGGCTGGACCCAGGGCAGGGGTGACCCACTCCAGCCCTGTCACGCTTGCATCTTAGTGCTCCACAGCTTAGGCCCCCTTGCTCATCCCATCCTTTAGAAAGAGAGCAGTTATCCAGGCGGAGATCTGGGCTGGGAACCAGCAACCGCCTCCCTGGTTTGTTTTTCCCAGTTGTATCCTAGTGCCAAACAGGCCTGATTTTTATGATTATTCTCAAATCACTTCTTGTGTTGTGCTTGGAGCAGGACTGATTGAATTAAGAAAAATGCCTGTAAAGTCTGAGTGACAAACTTCATGCTGGCCTGTGTGATACAAAATTCAGTATCATTAAAGAAAACCACATCGTGGCTTACATCTGTGCCATACTTTTTCTGTATTTGAAATGAGCTCAAATTGATTGATCGATTTTTTGATTTCTATGAAGGATCCATCTTTGTATATTCGTGTTTTGAGGGGTGAAAATTATTTTGGAAATTGAGTCTGAGGCACTCTCACATGCACACACAATGATTTCACTCCTCCCGTCACTCAGCGCAGCTGGCAGAGACTGCAGGGTCACTCAGTGTGAGCAGTGCAAGAAAGCACGCTGAAATAAAACTTTTTTACGTTTTTTTTTGGTTTGGATTTTTTTGCTTAACAGAGTACATTGTTGGACTTATACACCTAATTAATGATCAGCTATAGGATACAGTATTTATATATAAGCGATAATATGGGTTTGTAACATTAGTTTTCAAAAGGGAAAGTTTTGTTCTGTATATTTTGTTACCTTTTGCAGAATAATAAAAGAATTCCATATGAAAACCAACCAGGTAACCACAGCACTTGGTCTGATGTGGCGTGAGGGCAGTGAAAGTGGTCGCTGTGGTCACGTCTGTACAAATGGTTTTTACTTTTAGTGTGTTTAGTGCATATAATTGACTGTGCACACTTCCATTTTCTGTCAGTTTCTTCTTTGAAAAATGTATGCTATTGTAACCATTCAGACTCCACGAAGCCACAAAGGGACTCTTGAATCTGGGTACCAACTGTTCCACGAGGACCGTGTTGTTTCCATCTGTGCCACAGCCTTGAAATGGCATTGAGACAGCAACATACATGCATGTTGGTCCTTCTCACTCCTTTCCACCAGTTCTTCCTCTCTACGCACTGCATTTTCCTTTCCAGTTGAGAGACCTATGCAGGTGAACTCTACCCTGCAGGCGTGTAAAGTGAAAGCAGTGCAAGGCACTATGCGCGGCAGGTGTGTGCTTGCATGTGGGGGGTGTGGCCCCTCACAGACATGCCTGGGCTCTGCTGTCCTCTGGCTGTGCTCTTTGAGGAGCCCTGGTGGTAAGTGGGTGAGTGAAGCTGCCCAACCTGAAACCGGGAGGCTCCTCATCTCCCTAGCGCTCCCTGGCCAACTAACCTGCTCTGGAAACCGTTCCCCAGGAGAGAAGGCGGCCTCTGAAGGGCACGTGATGAAGCTGTGGTGTTAAACCTGATAAGCACTGGCGTCCTGGATAATTTGTGAACATTTATTGAAATCTGGCCATTTCCACAGCTCAAAGAGCACTTGAGTAACATGGTACTGGCTGACACGTGGTGCGAGGTCCCTGCTGATGGAGGCTGGGAAGGGTCCCAAGGGTCTTCAGCCAGGACCCCAGCCCAAGTCAGACCTGTAGGCATGCAGTGCTGTATGCCTGCGCAGCCTGCAGCCCTGAAGCCTTTGCTTCAGTGCAGGAGGAGTGTCATGTCTGTCCATACATTGGGGCTGGAAAGGACCTTCTGCCATTGAAGACTTGATTGTGAGCACGTGTCCCCATCGCCAGCTGCATCCCGCACTGCAAAGGGAGCAAGACATTCAATCGTGGTATGAGGGCACCACTTCACTAGCTATTTACTTCTGTATGTATGTTGGAGTCTCACTCCATCGCCCCTACTGGAGTACAGTGGCATGCTCCTGGCCACCGCAGCCTCGACCTACTGGACTCCGGCAATTCAACTAATTTTTGATTTATTGTAGAGATGGGGTCTCACCAAGTTGCCCAGGCGGGTCTCGAAACTGCGGGCTCAGGCAATCCGCTCACCTCGGCTTCCCAAAGCGCTGGGATTACAGGCTGAGCCACCGAGCCTGGCCCAGCTTTTTAAAAATGAGGGCCAGCAAGAAAAGTTTTTCACCTCAAGACCACCTTAAGATGCCAACCACTGATGGGCAAGAGACACCCCCTCACACTAGCATTGAGACTGGGAGGCACTCGGGTCTTCCACAGGGGCTGTGAGGACCTGAAAGCCCAGAGCCTTATTTCCAACCCCTGGCTCAGTGGGCTGATTCCTCACCAAGGAGCGTAAGTAGTCCTAGTGTGGCTGGCTGGGTGGAAGCTGTCTCAGAGTGGGGTTCCTTTGAACAATAGGAATCTAGCGGTGAGTCTTGGTTATTTTCAGTGGTTCTCAGATCCTTGGAGACGTGTAGGTATCTTTGGTTGTCACAATATCTGGGGGCGCTGCCGCCAATAGGGAAGGGGCCAGGGCACAGAACTTCCAAGCAGCACCCTGCTAAGCAACTGCACAGCATTGCTATTTTGTCCACCCTTGATGAAGAACTTTCTGAATTGCCATTTGTTTGAGTTAAGATATTTTCCTTTAAGGAAATAATCCTTTTATAATTGATGCCAGAAACAAAAGCAAATACTGTACTGAGCCCATTCTGAGGCCTATAAGTTTTGTTTCTTTAGCAGATCTAAATCTGATTTAAATTGTCAAAATACTTCACTGTATTACCGCACTGTTATAGAGTAAGAACTAGGCTTCAGAATTTCCATCTTTGGCAGGCAATTTCAAAGCAGATAAATTGCTGCCCCAGTGGCAGCATTTTCTTTCTTTCCGTAGTACCTATCTAAGACAATCCCAGAGATGAACCTTGTTTGGGCCTCACACATATGTTACACTTACTTGAACCAAGTCTGGCTCCCCCCAGCAGGCGGTCATTCATGCCAAAGATGGCCTGGTCCCAGACTGTTAATTCCAGGCTTGACTGCCTCAGCTGAGACAAAGTCACACCACTGAAGACAAAGGAATGTTTCCACTGGGGACACGCTTGCTTCTTCAGGACTGGGGACTTCAGTCTCAGTTTTTGCTGGTCGGGCAGACTGAGACAGCTGGAGAAGGGAGATACATAAACACATCCTGCAACAGCAGCCTCCATACCACTGCCTATCCCTACTGGCGCCTGTGCATGCTGCAGACCAGAAGCAGTAAGTGCCCAGACCATGACAAAACCAGTACCCTGAGTGGTGGCAACCTAGAATGGGAACCACAGGCCTCTGCTACGTTACTCCTAGGACCCTCCCAGTATCTCTGAGAGCTGAATTCTGCATCAGGCGTGAAGGGTGAGTTGGAATTCTGAGGTCACGTGGCCCCATCATACGTCTACTCCATGGTGTGCCTGTGTCTACCCACAAGGCATCGTATGTTATCTCATTTTAAGCCTGTTGTTAGGAACTTAGTCCCAGAAAGGCTAAGCACCTTGCCTGAGGCCATGCACATCATCAGCTCAGTCCCACCTGCCAGGCCAAGCTTTTTCCTTGGTGTCACTGACTGAAGACTTGCCATTCAATATAATAATTAATGGTATTTGCATTACTGTTGGAGGTACCAGCACACCTGTAGTGAAGGAGACATGGGGAGTTGCCTCTTACTGTCCCAGAAAAGGTGCACTGAGAACATGCTTACTAAACATGCTACTTTCTCATGCTTGAGTTCAAAACTGATTAACTGATCTAACAACTGGTAAGATTAGGGTTTCAGACTAAAATGTATTTCATATCAAGCCCCAGCATGTCCACATTCCATGAATTTTTGGAAATCTGGGTCTTTAATATGTGTTACTAGATTTTCATAAGAATGCTAAAAGAAGACAGGGTTACAATGGCTTCCATTTTTGGGTGTCCCCGAGAGTTCTTAGACCATGCTGTGCACATACTAGATCAAATCATAATTGACCACATTTAATACCTACCCCTTAACGAATGAGTTTAGGGTGCCATCTGACCGCACAGGTAGATCCTTGGCTCCCAGCACTACCAAGCAGAGTTGACCATTAAGTGAAGGCTGATCTCCTGTTCCTGGAATGAAAGCTACATTAGCATGCAGTACCACCCCCCAAACTGATGGCTCAGCCAGAAAAACCAGTAAGTCTTCAGACCCCAAGAGCACAGAGAGGGAGGTGCACATCCTCATGAGATGGCCCTGCTGGCCCTGTCCACATGCCACGTGCTCAGCAGGGTAACAGGATGAGAGGATGGCTAAAATCTTGGCAAATAAGGAAAAGGAGCCCCCCAGGAGAGGCAAGATGCGGAAGTTCTAGTCTAGTTATAGCCAGTGGTTTTTGGGAAAGTGGGATCCTGTTCTGGGGGCCTAGGCTGGCCACCAGGTGCTTGTGGCTGGTGGCCCTGTGAGCATCTGTCTTCCTTCTTACCCCCTCCACCCTCCAACTTCCCATATACCCCGCATTATTTAAGGTAGGAAAGTCTCCGTAAGGTCCCCAAGGACCTGTCCTTCTTGACCTCCTCTTTCTGGGCAGTAGTTGCTCACATGACCCGGGGCTCACACCCTCTGAGCCCTGAGATGTGCCCTTGGTCCCTGAAGAGCCAAACTCCACACCCACAACATGTGGCCACGGAGCATCCCCTCTTCAAGAGGGGCCACAGTTTCACCAGAGACCATACAATCTGCCCCCTGGGAGGAAGGCCCAGGACTGGAGTCCTTAGAGCAGCATGGAGCGGTATAGAAGGCCTTGCCTACTTCTGGTCACCTGAAGCCACCAACCAGGCTGTGGGCTCCAGAGACCTCACTCCCAGGCGACTCCATGGTGACTCCACATCTCAGAGCTACTGATGTGGGATGGGGTGGGATGGGGTGGTGGAATTTGCCAGCGCTCCAGCTTTCAGGGATAGTGACATACACAAATGTTTAGGGGGCTGGAAGCCACCTACCTTCCTGATCCTCCTGGAGTTTCCTGGGCCCAGCAGGGAGGACCAATTTAGCCCGGACTACAATTTCTCCATTATTCTGAGGAACGCTGTCTTCGTATTTCCCTGCCTGGGAGCAAGAGGCAGAGTTCAGAGGCAGGATTTCCCAGGTCCCCAGAACCTTTTGGGCTCTTCTGGTTGTCTCAGCTCTGTCCACAGATGGTCTCCCCTAGTCCCTGCAAAGCCTCCCAGGCCCAGGAAAGCCCTGGATGGAGTGGGCTTGTCTGTGATGGAACTGGCCTTTCTTCCATCTGTGGTGACATCACTCACACCTAAGAAAACCTGGAAGAGCCGGGCTCCGTGGCTCAGCCTGTAATCCCAGTGCTTTAGGAGGCTGAGGTGAGTGGATTGCCTGAACCCACGGGTTCGAGACCCATCTGGGCAACTTGGTGAGACCTCCTCTCTACAATAAATCAAAAATTAGCCGGGCGTGGTAGCATGCACCTGTAGTTCCAGCTACTTGGAAGGCTGAGACAGAAGGATCGCTGGAGCCCATCAGGTCAAGGCTGCAGTGGCCGGGAGTGGACACTGCACTCCAGTCTGGGTAACAGAGTGAGACTCCAACTCAAAAAAAAAGAAAAGAAAACCTGGAAGCAAACTGAGTTTGCACAAAGGAAACAGAACCTGACCCCCCCCCTCATTTATTCCATCCTGGTCAGTGGAGATTTGAGCCACCCTTCCATGCCAAGGACTGCCACAGGCACTGGAGACAGCAGGAGGCACAGACTCTGGGCCCAAGGCCACAGGGGGGTGGCTCTCGGGTCGAGTCTAAGGACACCTCCCTGCCAACCAAGGAGGTTTTTCTGGTCATGAGTGATTCTGCCAGAAAGAGTGAAGGAAGGGTCCAGAAAAGAGGCGATCCTGAAATCCAACCAATCTTTCTTCCAGTTTTGCAGTGTGTGTATGTGGGGGGGGTGGGGGTTGTTTGAAGAGTATTGGGAAGGGTCTAGATAAATTCAGTCCACTGTGCTCCCACCAGCAGCAAGCAGCAGCCCTCCCATTTAGCCACGGGGCTCAGGACTCTGGGAGCCTGCATGGACCTGGCCCTTGGCTGCTAAGTGAGATAAGTCTTCCTCCACTATTGGCTGTCAGAAACAGAGGGCCAGCCTCATGGTCCCCTTCTGTCAGAACCCAGGACCTGCCTGGGAGTAGACAGGCCCCACCCGCTGCACAGGAGCGATGCCCGTTAGCCTGGTACTATCTGCTCCTCGCCCACTTGCCGGAGCAGTTAGGTCTGACAAGCCCTGGTGGCGGCCCATCTCCTGCCAGGCCCACTGTGACATGTGGGCAACAGATGTTCCAGGCCTTGTCCTTAAGCTGACCACAGGAGTGGGAGAGGCAGACTGCAAGGGAGACTTGTCCTCTGACAGGAAGATTTCAGAAGTCAGAGAGGACAGAGCTTGGAGACAGGGGGAATATGGAGAAAGCACAGATGCCAGATACTTTGCTGACCTTCTGCATCGCTAGGGCAGGAGCAAAGCGACACTGTGGGTGATGAAAAGGCCCCAAGATGGCAGGGCACCCTGAGCAGGGGGCCTGGAAGGGAGACCACTTTTGGCAGGGCTAATCAGGAAAGGCTTCCTAGAGGAGATTGGATGTAAGGGCCTTGGGCTGACCGTGGGTAGGGAGTGCATTCCAGGTGGATACTGGCCAAGGGAAGTCTAAGCGTGGCCACAGGCTTAAGAAGAGCCAGCACAGGCAACAGCAAGTGTAGGCACTGGCCAGACCAGCAGAGGAGACCACAGCAGGGAGGTGGGATGGGTGACACCCAGGTGAGGGTTCCAGGCTTCACCCTATGGTGGCTAGAAACCAGAGAAGCTTCCCAGCAGAGACCTTGTGAATCTCAGCCATGTTGGTTTCAGAGAGGAAAAGACAGCCCAGGAGGCCCTGTGTCCAGGCTGGAGAGATGACTAGGCCCACTGTGGCCTTTAGCTGAGGGGAGTGGCGCGTCCTGCAGAGGTTTTTCTTTTGTTGTTGGAGTCTCACTCTGTCACCCGGGCTGCAGTGCAGTGGCATGCTCATGGCCACCATAGCCTCGACCTGCTAGGCACAGGTGATCCTTCTGTCTTAGCCTTCCAAGTAGCTGGAAACACAGGCGTGTGCCACCACACCTGGTTAATTTTTTTATTTATTGTAGAGATGAGGTCTCACCCATTGCCCAGGCTGGTCTCGAACCGGTGGGCTCAGGCAATCCTCTCACCTCAGCCTCCCAAAGTGCTGGGATTACAGGCATGAGCCATGGCGCCCAGCTCCTGCTGAGGTTTTTTAAAGAGTTTTAAAGAGCTGATGGAGTCCATGTCGTCCCCCCCTCAGGGTTTCCCAGGAACTCTCTCCCAGTCCAGTCTTGGATCTTGGTGCGGAAACATGCAAAGCACATCTCCAAATGCTAACCTTGTTCTAAGGCCTCCCCATAGCCTGGGTGACGGCAGAGCCTAAATCAAGTATGGCCAGCTCCTCTCCTGGCTGCTCTGACCCACTGCTCATGTGCCTGGCTGTCTTCTGCCATGCAGTTCCAGAGCAGGAACATGGAGCCCCAACCCGGGCAGGGCTGGCCTCAGCCTTCCTGACAGCGTCTGGCCCAGTCAGTTCCCACCTACCATTGTGTTGGGAGTGCCTGGGGTTGAGAGTGTAGAAAGGATACATTATAGCTCCCAGGGGGATGGCATGGCTGAGGCAGTCCCCCTAGAAGGCAGCCAGGTTCCAGCAGATCTGCCGGGGAAGAAGAGCCTCCTGGGGAAGCCCCACAGCCTGGTCAGTCTGGTTTGTGTGTGTTGCCGAGGGTGGGGCTGTTCACAGATCGGAGCAGGTTGAAAAACCCCCAGCCTAACCCCACCTGGGGAGCCTGGGGTTGTGCCTTTTCTCTTCAAGGTTTCTGTTGGAACGTGGCAGGTGACAGGTCAAGCGAGCACGTGCTGTGTCCTAGGCCCAGAGCTTGCCAGGCAGGTTTTCTCTTCTGGGATTTCTCTGAAAAGTGGGTTTGTCCTCACTGGGGGGATGGGGCCCTCAGTCCCAAGCCAGACATCACCTTGGCCCAGAGCGGGTACCAGCGGAAGGACTGTGTTGCGCTGTCTTCAAAGTCCCACGTGGCCAGAGGAATGATCACTTCTCCAAGAAACACTCTCCGGGCCAGCGTGCCCAGGTGCCACACCGAGACCTGCAGCCTCCGGGTCACCAGCTGGGCAGGGGCCATCTGATACTGCAGAGGTAAAGCAGAGATGGTCAGCTGGGTTCCCAGGAACCACCCTTGCGGGGTCCATGCTGGCCTCCCTCCCACAGGCTGAGCTCCAAGACTTGGCTGCAGCCAGGGTCCTAGTTGTGGGGAGAGTGGGTCAAGGAACCGGGGCCGGGTCCCTCTCCTTTCAAAGACTTCCCTGACTCCCCAGGTAGCCAGTGCTCTGCCTGGGGACAGGCTAGGACAGTCCTAGAAACCACTAGCCCCCTCTCAGCCCTAAACCCCCTAGCCCTGTTTCTCAGAATAAGTTACGGATGAAAGTTCATGTCCAGCCCCAAACCCCTGGATATGAAGCCCAGGTCTTTGCCCACCCAGGATCTGAACTCGCATCTGACCAACGCTGCACACAACCTGGGTGTCCAACAATACTGAAAACAGGATTTTTTTTTTTAAGCTGCAAAGCCTGAGCCTTTCTCCAACGTTTGCTTTGGGCAGACAGTGCCTGTGTCCGGGCATGCCGGGCCTGTGCTGGCACTGCAGTGTTCAAACCCACCTTCTTACTATCCCCATGGGGGCTCTCAGCACACCAAGAGTGACAAGAGCACCCCCACTTCCCCCATGCAAGGATGGATCCTGCCCCCAGAGAGATGGGAAGCCAAAGGCCCTGAGTGATACAGGCCCCTTCTCAAGGCCGACTCCAACTCGGCCTCCGAGGGACTCATTTTAAGCTTATTAGTAGGATTTTCTCAATAATGAACAAAAGCTACAAGTTACTGAACCCTTATTTTTTTTCTTTTCTTTTTTGAGTCGGAGTCTCACTCTGTCGCCTGGAGTACAGTGGCATGTTCACAGCCACCGCGGCCTCAACCTGCTGGGCTCAGGCCTTCTGCCTCAGCCTTTCAAGTAGTTGGAACCACAGGCATGTGCCACCACACCTGGCTAGTTTTTTTTATTTATTGTAGAGACAAGTGTTGGGAGTCAGCCTTGGAGGCCCGCCTGATTGGCAAAGTCTAGGTGTGCTGAGGACCCCCGGCCGCAAAGCGAGTCCGGGCAGCTGAGGCTCTTTTATCTTCCATTTTTGCCGTTGGTATGGCTGAAGAAATTTTGTGTAGTCGTGGAAGAAGAAAATGGCATGTTTATGTGAAGTATTCACAGCTAACCTGAGAATGTCATGGTTTATTTTTTTATTTTTTTACTATGCTGCTTGGCCTTTTCTAACATATGCAAGGGTTAAACTCTGAAGCACATCAAAAATGCTTTCTTTCACTTGGTTATAAGTTACTAGATATTGCTTAAGTAATAAATGGTATAAGTATACTCACTCTTTATTTGATTTAAAATTATGTAGTTTAGTGTTTAGACATAAGGTTTTTTAAAAGCACAAGTTTGTAATAAGTTTATTATGAATTTATTATAAGTTTTAACACTTATATAGGAGTTATGTAGGTGATTTATAACTGTTTTTACTGACTTAGGATAAAGATTAATCGTACAAGGTCTTGCCAAGTTGTCTAGGCTGGTCTCAAGCCCCTGGACTCAGGTAATTCTCTTGCCTCAGCCTCCCAAAGTGCTGGGATTATCAGCATTGAATTGAGCCCTTATTTTTTCATAGATGACTTTTTAGAGACACTGATCTTTAGCTTTCCTAAACATCCTATGAGATTCACTATTTTGCAGGTGAAAAAACAGAAACTTGGAAAATCGGTGACCCTCCCACAGTCTGGCAGCTGTCACTATGTGCCGAAGTTGTAAGCACCATGTCCAGCCCTGAGCCTTGCTGCCAACCTCTGTGCCCTGTGCTACCTCAGCTCCGGTACTTGTTCAGGGCTTGAGTCATACAACTCCTTGTGACTCCAGCTCTTTCTGTGAAACCGGACACTCGCAGCCCCTTGCAGCAGATATGCAGTTTGTTTGCCTGGGGTTCATCTCACACCCACCTTTGGCCACTGAGGGAGATAAGATAGAATAAAACAGGAACCAAAGTTGGGTATGGTGGCTCACACTTGTAATCTGAGCACTTGGGAGGCCATGGCAAGAGGACTGCCTGAGTCCAGAGGTTCGAGACCAGCCTGTGCAACTTGGTAAGACTTTGTCTCCACAATGAATCAAAAAATTAGCCGGCCATGGTGGCACGTGACTCTAGTTTCATCTACTTGGAAGGCTGAAGTGGAAGGATCACTTGATCCCAGTAGGTCGAGGCTGCAGTGGCCGTAGTGTCCACTGCCTACTTCAGCCTGGGCGACAGAGTGAGATTCCTACTCTAAAAAAAAAGGAACAGAGACGCTGTAACTTCTTTCCATCTCCCCAAACAGAAGGGAGGCTGCTGCTCTGTCATGGGCCACCCTCAGGCTCCATCTACACCTCTGATGTCCCCAGGCCCAGGACGCACAGCTTGGCAGGTCATGCTGGCTTCCTGGCTTGTGTCCCTCCTTCTCTTCCCCACTAGTATGACTTGGAGCCGGTAAGGTCAGAATTCCTTGGGCCAAATTCTCTTCTCCACTGCCTTTGGCTGTCTGTTTTCCATCAAGTCCATTTCCAACTCTGCCCCACATCTCTCACTGTCTATAAACTCTGAATTGATCTGGTTATTCCTATATTGTGGCCACATGTCTAATCAGTTAAGTCCAGGCTGACAGCTGGCCAGCCATGGCTGCTGCCCTCCGGGAAACCAAACTGTGACAGGGAGTGCCACACCGGCACAAGGCCACATGAGCTCCTGCGGGCAGCCAGCCACTCCTGTCTCTGCTCCCTGATCTCAGCCGCAGATGCACAGACCTTCAGACTGCTTCTCCCCGGGTCTTTATTCATTGCTCACCCCCTTCTTGACAATAGGTCATTCTCTTTGGTAGATCGAATTTACTTTTTTTTTTTTGAGTTGAAGCCTCACCCTGTTGCCCAGGCTAGAGTGCAGCAGCATGATAATGGCTCACCTCGGCCGCAACCTCCTGGGCTCAGGAGATTCTTCCACCTCAGCCTCTGACTAGCTGGGGCTGCAGGCACTCACCACCATGCTCTGCTAATTTTTTAATTTTTTGTAGAGGTGAGGTCTCACTATGTTGCCCAGGCTACTCTCAAACTCCTGGGCTCAAGAGATCCTCCCAGCTTGGTCTCCCAAAGTGCTGGGATTACAGGTGTGAGCCACTGTGTTGCACTTTAAATCTGCCTTTTTAAACCAGATCCATTTTCCATCACCTTGTTAGGTGTACAAGGCCTGCTCCAGGCTCTTCTGGGTACGAAGCATAAGAACATTTGAGAGCCAGTCAGGCTATGTGACCGTCAGCTGGATCTGGTACCTCATTTCATCCTCCCCAGACCCCAGGACAGTGTCTTGAATGGGGTACAAGTCGCCCTGGAGTCCAAAGAGGCTTCCCAAGAAGCACTCTGCTCAGCACTTCTAGAACCTCAACTTTTTCACATGCATTTTTCTTGAAACCAGCTCAAGAAGGCATCCCAAATCACACACTGATGACTCGCCCCAGGGTGCACACATCTCCCAGGTGCCAAAGGGCAGTTAGAAATCCTGGTTTCCGTGAGACTTTAATGATCAAAGGCTTCCCGTCTACTCCTGGTTCCCATCTTACTCGCATTTCAACTGAGGATCAGGCTGACTGGGGCTGGGATTTTCTGAATTTAGAATAGAACAAAGACGCTGATTCTCTTAAATGTATCTGGAAAGTCTCCCAGGACTACAAAATATTCACCATATACTGGAGAAAACCCGTGGATTAAAATCTTAAGTGATTTCTTTGAGATTTCATTGTGCATTTTAAATAATGTGGGTAAAAGTCAAACTATGTAATTAAATTCTTATCTAAAACACAGTCCGTCTTCATGTTTATCTCATTTCATAAACTTCTGCTTAGCACAAAATATTTTAATTAGACTTTTGGTGAGTCATTTTAGATAGGAAATTAAAATGCGTGGGGAGATACATCATCTTTCAAAATTCTCCTAGCAGGTACGTGAGCAGAACCATTTGCCGAGAGGTCTCCAGAGACTCCCTGTTACTGCAGAGTCCCAAGCCAGTGGCAGGGCAGCCCTGAGGGGACCTGGGAGGGGGGTGCGTGGGAAGGGCCCTGCCCACACCTGCTGAATCACAATGTGCATTTTATTAAAAATCCCCAGGGAATCCCTAGGCACATCTATGTTGAGGAGCATTAGCCCATTGTGGTTTCGAGCTCCACTTCTAAGTATTCTCTAAGTCTCAGTTTCCCCGTGGGTAAATGAGGATTCTAATACCCACCTCTGGCTGTATATAAAGCACTTGGCCACAACAGGGGCACAGAAAATAATGACTATTATTATTTAACGAACCTAGGGCTCTGTGCCAACCACCCAGATGGCTCCTGACTGGCAGTTCACAAGGGCCCCTACTTGCCAAGAAAGGCGAACAAAGCCCTTTCCTGTCACAGGCGTGAGACAGAGGGCTCTGTGGCGGCCCAGCTCTGACAGGGGAACCTCCACAGGTCTGGGCTGTTCCCCAGTGCAGGGCCCGCCACCCCTAGCTCTCTGCAGATGCTAGACCTCAGTTCTAGCTTTGCAGCCGAAATCAGAGCACGGGGCCCCATCTTTGCCCTCAACCGTAAATCATATTTCTTAGTGCCAGAGAATGAGAAACCCCAAACAATTCCTTTATATACTTTTTTCATAAAATGATAATTCTTTTAGATAACATAAGAAGGAAACTGGGTTTGTCAGATATTACGATAAAGAAGCACTTTTACAGCCGGGCTCGGTGACTCAGCCTGTAATTCCACGCTTTGGGAGGCTGAGGTGAGTGGATTGCCTGAGCCCGCGGGTTCGAGACCCACCTGGGCAACTTGGCAAGACCTCATCTCTACAATAAATCAAAAAATTAGCCGGGCGTGGTAGTGCGCACCTGTAGTTCCAGTTACTTGGAAGGCTGAGGCGGAAGGATCGCCGGAGACCAGCAAGTCGAGGCTGCAGTGGCCGGGAGCGGCCACCGCACTCCAGTCTGGGTGACAGAGTGAGACCCCAACTCAAAAAAAAAGGAACACTTTTACAAAGACAGTAACTCAGTAGTTTCACTTTCAGGGTACTCTATGTGAGCACGCCTCTCTGATACTCATAAAAATTCAACAAGACAAACCAATTTTTAAAATTACCCTGAGCCCCATTATTAGCCTGAGACAAAGGCAGCCAGGTTCACCATTTTCTCAGAAATCATTAATCAAAAGCCATTCTCCAGTCTGACAAGCTGCACTTTTCCTGTACAAAGGCCGACATTTATTTTCTACCAATTTGCCACTGATTGACAGAGTCATGAAGAAACGTATAGGTGTCTGCACTATATTTAACTGACTCAAGAGTATGAGAGCACCGTCCGCTGGACTCTGACCCGTGTGCCTGGCCTGGGATGGGGAGGACTCAGCACATGAGTATCTGGCCAGCAAGTACCTTCAAGGTCTCCTGAAAGGTTGGGTCCACTGTGTTCCTTTGGACGCCAGTCTTGCGTTTTCCCTGTGAGGATCTGTCAGGTAGCAGGTAAGTCTTCACATACCTGGTGGGCAAGCACAGACAGGACAGAGTGAGAGCTCAGCAGGCAGAAGGGGGCCAGAAAGGGAGTTCAAGAGGAGCAGAATCCATGAACCAGCATCTTCTTGTCCTTGCTTCCCCTGGATTTCGAGCTGATAGAAAGGGCTTAATGAACTGCCTAACAGTGAGCGACATTAGTGCTGGTGGACAGCTTCTGGTACACAGCCTTTGGCCAAAGGATGGCTACATAATTCTCTGGAGTATTCCTGAGGGTGTGAAGCTCTCCCCGCCTTCCTCATGCCCTACTCATTTGTACCTGCTCATCACCTGCCATGTGTGAGGACTGTGGAACCTGAGATTCTCTCACTTACCTGGATGTCGAGGCCACGAGCCAGCCTCCCCTTCCTCTTCCCTCCCTCTACCTCTTCCTACCACTAACCCCCGACCTGCAAAAAAATCCAAAAACATGATAATGGAAAACATCTGCCTTACACTTTGCTGTTTCCTTATGGGGGCCTCACAGACAACTCCTCCTGACTGCCAAGAACCAGCATTCATGGGTGCTCTCAGCTGAGTCTGGAGACCACGCACAGCGTGACAGACGGTTCCATTTGCACTTGTCCAGCCCCTGAAATCCGTGCTTAGAGGAAGACATGTCCTGTTCTGGGCTAGGCTGACCTCTCCAGGTTAGCCCCTAGACTGCCCTTCACGGCTCCTCTGGCAGCCTCCTTGATGACAATGACCTCACCACCACCACCACCACCAGCCCATGCTCTGTCTCCACAGGCTAAAAACAAGCCCAACTTTCCCAAAGTAAAAAATAACAATGGCCAGGTGCAGTGGCTCATGCCTGGAATGCCAGCACTTTGGGAGGCTGAGGCAGGTGAATTGCTTGAGCCCAGGAGTTCGAGACCAGCCTGGGCAGCACAGCGAGACCTTGTCTCTATAAAAATTAAATTAAATTAAATTGAAATAAAATAAATTAGTCAGGCATGCTGGTGTATACTTGTAGTCCCAGCTACTCGGGAGGCTAAGACAGAAAGATCACCTGAGCCCAGGAAGTCGAGGCAGCAGGGAGCCGTAATCATGCCACTGCACTCCAGTACGGGTGACAGAGCAAGACTCGGACTCAATAAATAAATAAATAACCATGACCCTCCCTCTATCTGTGTCCCTCCTATAGCCCCAGTCTTAGGACTCTTCTTCCTTTTCAGTTAAACTTTTTGTAAAAGTACTCAAAACTTCCTGTGTCCAATTCCTTGCTGTTCATTTTATATTTAAGTTATTTATCATTATACAATCTCATATATGTAAAACAGAGCATAGAAAACATATCTATACACCTTGAAGCATTATAATAAAATACATACCCATGTTCCTGTCACCCAGCTTAGGAAACAGGACATGACCAACAACATCCGTATCATAAGCCTGCCCATAACCAGGTAAAAACCATGATTCATTTGATATTTATTATTCCCTGGGTTTTCTTCTTGAGTTGGCGTCTCACTCTTGTTGCCCAGGCTGGAGCACAGTGGCATGCTCACGGCCACTGCAGCCTCGACCTGCTGGGCTTAGGCGATCCTTCCATCTCAGCCTTCCAAGTAGCTGGAACTACAGATGCACGCCACCATGCCTGGCTCCTGGATTTTATGGTTTTGCCTCTGTGACTTGTCTCCTCAAACAATACGCTGATCTGTTTTTCCTGTTGTTGAACTTCTATACACATGGGATCATTCTGTGTACATTCTTTCGTAACTTGCTTTTTTTCACACAATGATGTTTGAGGTTTATCTATGTTGCCTTGTGTAGCTAGAGCTCATTCATTTCTAATTCTGCATACTATCCCACTGTACAAACACACCACAATTCATTTGTCCTCTTGATGAACATCTGTCTTATGTATAAGGGCTTCTCTGGGCCCATAAGCAGGAGGGTTAAGGTATGCTCAATCTTCAACTTTCCTAGACAACGCCGAATCTCTGCTTCAATCTCTTTAACAGTTACTTAGGTTTTCTATCTCATGTTAGCCTTGGTTATTTGTGTGTTTTAAGGAATGTGTCCATTTCATCTAAGTTGTTACATTTATTGGCATTAGGTAGCACAGCTAGCCAGACAGAAGACACTTCTCCCAAAATTATCCCCTTGGGACTAGGGGCGGGGAGAGTGCTGTGAGAGAAGAGCTCTCCTGTTAGGGGCTCACTGAGTTCTTTCTGCCACCTCCTTGTTCATAAGTGACTGCCTTAATTTTACACTCATGGCTTGGAGTTACCATCTATTCAAGTATATGTGGCATTTTGCCTGGTGTCTTATCACCTCTGTTTAGATTCTTTGTATGATTGTATATGTATAGAATTAATTTATATATTAGCTGTGGTAGTACTTTTCAGTGTGCGATTTCTAGTTTCTTTCACAAGCAAGCTTTTGAATTTTTTCTTTTTTATAAAGATGTAGATGTAGGGTACAATTCAGGGTTGGGAATACAAACGTAGATTATGCAGGTACCCTTGTTGATGAGGTATGCTAGCTTTTGAATTTTAACAAGAGAATCTTCACACTTTTTCTATGCAATAATTCTGAGATACATTTGTCTAGTTTGTTATGATTACAGAATCTCAAATCAGCCTCGTGTTTTAGAAGGGCAGGTTTTTTTCTAAGTTTGCTTTTTTTTTAACTGGATGAAAAATCTTCATGTTGAAATTAATCTTTCATTATTTTTACACTAGCCTTGAGGGTTTGTTTCCCACTGCACAGAAGAAACTCAAGCCTTAGATGTTTAAGTAAACTCTGTCTTAATTTTAGGATTAAAATATATGCAGGTAGCATGATAATAACATAAATATCCAGGGCTTTCCTCTGTCAAGTATTACTCTATTTCAATTATTAAAATATATGTTAATCTACTGATTTTTTTGGTTAATTTATGTATTTATGTATTCATTTCTTTTTCTTTTTTTTTCTTTTTTTTTGAGTTGGAGTCTCACTCTGTCGCCTAGACTGGAGTGCAGTGGCCGCTCCCAGCCACTGCAGCGTTGACCTGCTGGGCTCCGGCGATCCTTCCGTCTCAGCCTTCCAAGTAGCTGGAATTACAGGCATGGGCTACCACGCCTGGCTGATTTTTTTTTTATTATTTATTATAGAGATGAGGTCTCGCTGCTCAGGCGGGTCTCGAACCCGTGGGTTCAGGCAATCCACTCACCTCAGCCTCCCAAAGACACAGGATTACAGGCTGAGCCACCGAACCCGGCTGTATTCATTTCTAAATGGTCATTATAAATGGAACTTGTTCAATTTTAAGAATTAAACATTAAAGAGACGATTACTTTAAAAAAATTTATTGGCATTAAGTTACATAATATCCCTTTATTATTCTCTAATGACTGTGAGTTCTGTCATGCAGTCTCTACTTTCATTCCTGATATCAGTATTTGTGTATTCTCTCTCTCTCTCTCTTTTTTTTTTTTTTTGAGTTGGAGTCTCACTCTGTCACCCAGACTGGAGTGCAGTGGCCACTCCCAGTCACCGCAGCCTCGACCTGCTGGGCTCTGGCAATCCTTCTGCCTCAGCCTTCCAAGTAGCTGGAACTACAGGCATGCGCTACCACGCCCGGCTAATTTTTTGATTGATTGTAGAGATGAGGTCTCACCAAGTTGCCCAGGCGGGCTCAGGCAATCTACTCACTTCAGCCTCCCAAAGCGCAGGATTACAGGCTGAGCCACTGAGCCCGGCTTGTGTATTCTCTTTTAAATCCTGATAAATTTAACTAGATGGTTATCAATTTTATTAATCTTTTCAAAGAACCAATATCTGAGTTCACTGATTTTTCTTTCTTGTTTTCTATCTCGTTGATTTTCGTTCTTATCCTTACTATTTCCATCCTTACTTTAGAAACAATTTGTTCTTCTAGCATTTTTAAGATGGAGGTTTAAATGATTTATTTAAACTTTTCTTCTTTTTAAATATAAGCACTTGCTTTAGCTGCATCCTAGAAATTTTTAAATGCTAAAGTCAGGGATTACTTTTGGGACAGAAACCATTCCAGTTTTCCTGGAATGGTTTTCTGGAATGGCACATACAGAATAGGTGGAGGAACAGTAGAAGTTAAGACTAGAAAGATAAGAGAGATTCTGTTAATGGAGGAACCAGAAGTGCTATCAAAATGTGTACTTGATTTGGTACTGAAGAGCTAGTGAAGCTTTCAAAGCAGAAGAGAGTTTGATTCGTTCAACAATCCTTTTGTTTTCCTACCATCACTCTCTAGTTGGTAATTAAAGCAGGATGCTAAAAGTTTTCCATGTAGAAAAAAAGAAAGGCAAAAATAGAGTGCCTGCCTTAAACCATACATACAGAATTTCAATTCAGTTCTAATGTGAAAAGATTTAAGTGTGACAAAAACTCCATTAGAAGAAAACAGAGAAAAATGCATTTATAACCTTCAGGTGGCATGGGAATACTACAGACACAAAAAGCAGAGATTTTAAAAGAAAGGCTTGACAAATGTGATATTAAATTCTCTACAAGAAAAGTCATTAAAAGCAAGTTAGAAAACAAGTAATAGCTGAGCAACGATATGTATAATACATAAAAGCAAGAAAGAGTTTTTTAGGTATGAACAGGAAGTTCACAGAGGGGGAACCCTATGTGGTTAATGCACATACAAGAAGTTTTTCATCTTTGTTAGTAATTAAGGAAATGTACATTAAAACAATGGAATGATATACCACTTCACATGTATCAGTTGGAAGAAAAATTTTAGTCTGTTTAAGGATTATGTGGACCAAGATTTAAATTGTGTTTTTCCTGTACAGAAAGTCAAATTTTCCAGCATTGTTTATTGAAGTCTACCCTTTCCCAGCTGATTTGTAATAGTCCCTTGTTATAGACTGAATATTTTATGCCCCACCCCAAATTCCTAAGTTGAAGCCTAACACACAATGTAATGGTTTTAGGAGCTGGGGTCTTTGGAAGGTGATCAGGTATGAGGGTAGAATCCTCATGACTAGGGTCAGTGCCCTCATAAAAGAGGCCCCAGAGAGTTGCCTTGTCCCTTTCACCATGTGAGGACACAAGAAGACAACCGTATAAGAAGCACAAAGAGAGCCCTCACCAGACACCAAATCTGCCAGCACCTTGATCTTGGACTTCCCAGTCTCTTGAACTGTGAGAAATAAAGTTCTGTTGTTTATAGGCCACCCCAGTCTATGGTATTCTGAGAACAGCTGAAACTAACTAAGACACTGTCAATCACTTAGTTTCTCATGTGTGCTAAGGTCAGTATCTAGACTTTGGTTCTGCTCAGTTGGCCTACTTGTCTATCCTTGTATAGTCATTGTTTGAATGACTATAGCTTAACAGTCATTCCTTTTTTGGGTGAGGGGGGTATCACTCTGTTTCCCAGGTTAGAGTGCAGTGACGCAATCCCATTTCACCACAGACTTGACCTTTTGGATCAGATGATCAGATAATCTTCCTGCCTCAGCTAATTTTTTTATTTTTATTTTTGTAGAGACAAAGACTTGCTATGTTGCCTAGGCTAGTCTTGAATTCCTGAGTTCAAGAGATTCTCCTGCCTTGGCCTCCCAAATTGCTGGGATTACAGGCATGAGCCACCACGCCTGGCCCAGCTTTATAGTAATTCTTGAAGTAAGTCTTTTCATTTTTGTTCTTTTTTATAAATGTCTTGGTTATTTTTTCATATAAATTTTAGAACTCAATACATCTATCATTATGCATGAAACTTAAAAAAAAAAACTTACGGATTGCATTTTTTCTTTTTTTCCTCTCCATAGGCAAGGTTCTTGCAGGCCTTGATGCATATTTCTAAAGAATGGGTTGTGAAGCAATAACGAATGGCAAATTCTATTTCTCCAGTGACATTTGCGTTGTCAAAATTGTCCATCTCTGTACAAGTGCTGTTAATGCTAATTAAACTTCCCTGAAATTAAGAATGATAGATATAATACATTACCTCACAGTTGATTATTATTATTATTATTACTATTATTATTATTATTGCAGTTCTAGTTTCTTTTTTTTTTTTTTTGAGTTGGAGTCTCACTCTGTCGCCCAGACTGGAGTGCAGTGGCCGCTCCCGGCCACCACAGCCTCGACCTGCTGGGCTCCAGCGATCCTTCCACCTCAGCCTTCCAAGTAGCCGGAATTATAGGTATGCACTACCACGCCCGGTTGATTTTTTGATTTATTGTAGAGATGAGGTCTCGCTGCCCAGGCGGGTCTTGAACCCGCGGGCTCAGGCAATCCACTCACCTCAGCCTCCCAAAGGTGCGGGATTACAGGCTGAGCCACCGAGCCCGGCTAGTTCTAGTTTCAAGATAAAAAATAAATCAGAACTCATGCAGAACATGCATCCTGACTCACTTGTAGTTAATGATGTACCAGCTTGCACTTTGCCAACGCCAATTGCCACATGTTCTGTCCTGAGGAGATGGGAATCCTCAGAGGGCCCTGTCTCGCCCAGATGCAGTGTTTGCCCAGCAATAAAGGTTACGCAATCTCATTCTTTAACACGAATCACTGGGGGTGAGATGGACTATCATCTGTGCCATCCTGTCAGAGAACTCTCAGGAGGGCAGAGAGCACACAGGACAGGCTGGCCGTGAGAAAAGCACACAGTGAGGGTCCGAGTGGCCGTGACCAGGAATCAGACAGACCTGGACTTTCATGCTGGTTCCACTCACCCATTAGCTGCCTCAAAGTCTAACTGGAATAATAATCCTAATCTCATGGGGTAACGGTGAGGACTAAGTAGAAAAGGTATGTAGTGTGCAGTCAAAGATAACCAATGATGTGTTGACCATTTCTTGGGCACCTAAAATAGAGAATAAAACTATCATCACAAATCAGGGCACACTGAACTTACATGATGTAGAGAAGTAGCACGAAGTGCCTATGCCAGAAAGATACAATAAATCGCTATTAAATTTGCTTAAATATTTGCCACCATTTGCATGCAACCAATCTCAGTGCTGACTTCACAGGAAAGGAGAAGCCTAACTGATTTCCATTTCTAATTCCTAACTAGCTCCTCCACACGAGGAAACATCAGGAAAAGAAGCTAAGAAGGAAGCCTGAGGACAGAGTCAGAAGTACTGGAGAGAGAGAGAAAAATAAAACCACACCAACAACTCATCAGAGGCCTGAATCTGAGTTAGTTGATGCCAAGAACACACAACCAGCTTTGCCACAACTAGTCACTGGCTCCAAAAAATGTTATTTGCCAACACCACACAACTGCCAAAATGTAAAATAATTTTTAAAAATTGTACACACTCAAAAAGGTATGGAATGGTGAGACAACATGAATGAACAAGTTATAAAAGGTGGAGAAAGGAGGTTGGGTGCAGTGGCCCACATCTGTAATCCCAGCACTCTGGGAAGCTGAGGTGAGAGGATTGTTTGAGCCCAGGAGTTTTGAGACCAGCCTAGGCAACATAGTGAGACCTCACCTCTACAAAAAAAATTAGCCAGTTGTGGTGGATGTGCCTGTAGTCCCAGCTACTTGGGAGGCTGAGTGGGAAGGATCACCTGAGTCCTGGCGGTTGAGGCTGCAGTGAGCCATGATCGTGTCACTGCACTCCAGTCTGGGTGACAAAGTGAGATCCCAACTCAAAAAAAAAGTGGAAGTAGGAGAGAATGGATAAGGAAGCTTGGCCAAAGGTGTAAGCAGCCTGAGAGAAGAACCAGGTAGATGAATGGAAGTATTAGAAAATTCTGTCAATTAAAATGGTATTCGTCATGGGACTCTGCTTCAGGTTGTGTCAGACTGAATTGTATTACACCAACTTTTTGACCGAGAACAATTAGAATGCTGAATTTAACAACCAGACAAACTGCTTCAAGACATTGTAGAGCTGCCAAGACAGCCAGAGTGCAAGGGTCCAAGATGCTAAAGAGAAGAGAAGCACAAGCCTGACATTCTGAGCTGCTTTTTCCTTTGAGGCATTTGTCCATGTGTAAGCAACACAGGGCTGGAAGGCCAAGAAGCCAATCCAAATGAAACAGCTACAAAACTCAGAAGCGGAGCGACGTTTTCAGCAGTCTAACAGGTTTGGGAGACAAATATTAGCATTCAAGGTTATGAAGCCATGAACTTGAGGAGCTAAGTTGCTGGAGGAAAGGAAAATGCACTGAAGTAAGAGAGACACTGGATGCTGTTTTTCCTTCAGGTGTTTGCTGCTTCGGAAGCTGTGACTGAGAGGCTGAGAAGCTTAATACTTTCAGGGATTGGCAGTAGAGCGATACTCTGGGGGGCGGGGGACACAACATCAACAAGGGTACCTGATTTCAAACCAGACAAAGTGAGGACCAAAGGGAGGCCCAAATTTTACCTGTATCATAACCACTTGTATACCTAATCCTGAATTGTACCCCACATCTTTACAATAAAATAATTTTAAAATCTGAAAAAAGAATTCTTCCATGTTTCATCATACTAGAGAGAAAAAAATTGGAGCTCAGGTCTACCACAGAGAAAGGACTTAGTAAATATCTAGACTTTTAGTTTGGACCCCTCAAAGGCTTGCTTACTAGGAGTCAACTGGAAATGACCCAGTTCTCACAAACTGAAACCCAGCTTTGAATTAGCTCAACCCCAGACTAGATAAACACAATTTACCTCCACATTAGCTGTCTGCTGAAAGCAAAAGTGAATTCTCTATGAAGGATGATAATATCTTTCTGAGTCGCAGATTATCCTAGTTTTCATACACAGTGTCTAGCATTCAATAAAAATTGCCATGCATACCAGTACTAAAAGGTAACCAACTGTCCCAGTTTCCTCAGAACTAAGGAATTTCCTGAGATGCAGGAACTGAAGTGCTAAAACCAGGAGAGTCCTGGGTAAACCTATTGGTTGGTCATCCTAACTCTAGGATCCAGAAATAAGTGGCCAAAAACAGAGGGAGAAAAACAACACAATCTGGATCACAGGTGATTCACATATTGACATTGCAAGACATAAGCTTTAAAATAACTGTGACTAATATGGTCAAGAAAATATATGACAAGATAAAAAAATTTCTCCAGAGAACTAGAATCTATAATAAAGACTCAAATAAAAATTACAGTCTAAAAAGTAATTAAAATAAAGAATTGCACAAATTAAGTCAACATAAGACCAGACATGGCTGAAGGGAGGATTGGTAAACTAGAAGATGAGTCAATAGAAAATATCTAGAATGGTGCACAGAGAAAAAGGTAAATGGAAAATAAAAGGTATAAGAAATATATAGGACATAATGAAAAAGTATAATATATGTTTAGAGCCCCACATAGAGAAAAAATGGGGAAGAATGTTTATTTGAAGAGATAATGGCTAAGACATTTTTAAGACTAAAAGACTAAATTAAAGAGCCAATACACCACAAATTCAAGGAAAAAAATTTTAAGAAGTAAAACTACACAGAGGCACATCATAATAAAATGACTGAAAATCAAAGACAAAGAGAAAAACTTAAAGGCAGAAAAGAAAAGAATCTATTACCTTTGATGGAGGAATCAATAAGATATAACCAGCTTACTCTCCATTAGAAATCACAGAAGCCTGAAGATCTGATTAATCTAAATGGAGTCATGAAAAGAAGGGGAATGGAGACAGTGACACAAAGTAGAAGGAAAAAATAGACCACAAATGGATAATAGAAAACAAGTAGATAAGAAAGTAGATTTAAACCAAAACACATCAAAATTACAGCAAAACAGAGTAGACTGCACACTATAAGAAAAGACAGTGAGTGGTCTCAAAAATGTCTGACTCTATGGTACTCAGATGACACAGCTTAAATACCAATGTACCAAAAGCGGAGGACTTTTGGGGGGTGAGGGACTAGGAAGCCAGACCAGGGTAAGTTGTGAGTGGGAGGGGAAGACATGGGAATGCCAAGGGCTGAAAACTCAGAAAAACTTAGGTGAGGAGGGGAAGAGAAAATGGCAGTGGAAAGGGAATGGAAGGCTGAGGAAGGGTGCTTTGTGTTTTAAAGGAGGATTTGAATGTGCTTAAGGCCAATGGGAAGGACCTGAGTGAGGAGAGGCTGAATTGAGAGAGAGAAGGAGTAAGTCGTAGAATAAGGTGCAGGGTAGGCACGGAGGGTAGGATGCCAAGTGTTGCTGGGGGAGTCAGCAGCTTCTCCTGTGGGTAGGGAAGGGAGTGGGATTGGGTACGAATACAGTTAGGTTGACTTTGGGGAGGTGGGAGCGGCTAAAAAAATTTTTTTGGCATCAGAAGAATTCGAAAATTCCAACCTGATTCATTTCTTCTGTTGTTGTTGAGTCAAAGTCTTACTCTGTCACCCAGACTGGAGGGCAGTGGTGTGATCACAGCTCACCGCAGCCTCGACCTCCTGGACTCAGGTGATCCTTCTGCCTCAGCCATCAGAGTAGCTGGTACTACAGGCGCATACCACCATACCTGGCTAGTTTCTTGTAGAGATGAGGTCTCATATGTTGCCTAGGCTATTCTTGAACTCCTGGGCTCAAGCAAACCTCTCGCCTTGGCCTCCCCAAATGCTAGGATTATAGGCATGAGCCACCACGTCTGGCCTTCTTTCCTTTTCTTTCTTTGTAGAGTAGTAAGGGAGATTGATTTGTTGAGAGTGAGGAGGAGGAGTGGGTGTGAGAAGATTGGAGAAAGTGTGAAATGGTTGTTGTGGAGAGTAGAAGATAGGGTTAGCCAGACAAACACATCAGGGATGCTGGGCAGTGCTGAGTACACCTGGCACTGGTGACATGACAGGGCAGACCTGATGCCCGGGATGGGAGTGCATGTGTACTAGCATCAGGGCTGCCCATCGTGTGCCCTGCATCTTGGGTGCATGGCTACTGGGGTGCAGATGGGAAGAAGGCATACATCTGGGCTCACCTGGGTTGGCACCCAAAATTCTAAAACACCCGGGAAGCACTGTAATTACTCATCCTTCATTTTACACGTAGATAAACAGGGCAAGGCAGGTTTGGACACACCCAAAATTACAGCACAAATCAGAATAGAGCTGATGGTGGACTCCTGGGCTCCTAAATCTTTGGGCTGTCTGCTGTGTCTGCTTAGCAGGGAGGAGGAAGGACACATCCTCCTTTCAGATAATGAAAGGAGAACGAAGAGTGTTCTTTGGTCAAACACATTCCTTCTGAGATAACTTATGGCTCCACTACTGCCACCGTGGCAGGGTGCCCGCTTCTGCTTTCCTTTGAGCCAGAACGGAGACTTTGAGCAGGTACAAACTTTAAGCAGCAAATGGAGTCAACCAAAGGTTCTGACCCAGAAGAGCAACTCATCCTGACATGTTTTGGTTGTGTGTGTGGGAGCTTGTTTTGTTTTGTTGTTAAGTCAAGTTCTCGTTTTGTCACCCAGGCTGGAGTGCAGTGGCACGATCATGGCTCACCCCTGAGACTACAGGTGTGTGTCACCACATCCTGCTAATTTTTTTTTTTTTTGTAGAGACAAGGTCATGTTATGTTGCCCGGGCTGGTCTTGAACCCCTGGGCTCAAGTAATCTTCCCACCTTGGCCTCCCAAAGTGCTGAGATTGGCTTTTACTTGACTTTTATTAAAGCCGTTGGGTCTGTCCAGGTTGGAAAGAAAAAGTCTGGACAAAAGCAAAGGAGAACTCCCCAAGGCAGGTAGGGAGCATTCTTGCCAGTGACTTTCTGTAAAGATGACATATGTAACTCCTGTTGCTATAAGCAAAGCCCCAAGCCCTCTGATTTTACAAAGGCAGAAGAGTAGCAGTACCGAAACCATGGCCGTGTTAAAAAATAATAAATCCTGGTAATCAAGAACACACAGAACATTTCTGCAAAATGGCAAAGATGGTGGACAATGGAGCTGGACAACCTTTAAATGTCTAGCCCTGACACTTAGAGGCTGTGTGGCCTTGAACAATTTTCTTAATCTCTGTAGCCTCCGTTTTTTCACCTGTAAAATGGGGATCTATTTCATAAGGTCATGATGGGGCTGAATTCATTAATGCATAAATAAAGATTTGGAACTGTGCCTATGCATGGTAAGCTTAGTTTACCAACATTTTGAAAATGCCACAAAATGCCGCTGCCCTTTGTGAGCTCAGCAAGTCATTTCCGTAGATTTTCCTTTCTTTCTTTTGTTCTTTTTTGCTCTGAAATGTATAATATATAAACCAGTACATATACTGCATAGGTATAATCAAACATAATTTAAAAATTAACATCCATGTGTCCACTGCTCAGCTTAAGGAAAAATAACATCATCAGGACCTTGGAAGCACCCTGAGACCCACCCACCCCACCCCACTCATCAAATCCCCTCTCATTTCTGTCCCTGAGATAATGCTGTTTCAAAATTGTCTGCCAAATCCCTCTTCTGGGACTACACCCAGAGGAACATAAATCACTTTGCCAAAAAGGCACCTGCACACACATGTTATTGGCAGCACTATTCACAATAGCAAAAGCATGGAACCAACCCAGATGCCCATCAAAAGTGGACAGGATAAAGAAAATGTGGTACATATACACAATGAAATATTACACAGCCATAGGAAGAATAAAATCATGACCTTCGCAGCAACATGGATGCTGCTAGAGACCATCATACTAAGTGAACTATCTCAGAAACAAAGGACTAAATACTGCATGTTCTCACTCATAAGTGGGCCTTGATTACTGGTCACATGTGCACAAGGGTGGGATTGGCAGATGCTGGACACAGCCAGGGGAAGAAAGGAGGGAAGAGGAAGGGAGGAAACACCCTGGGTATCTGGTCCACTATCAGGCAGAGAGAGAGTCAGCTAGAAGCCCAAACTTCCACCTGCATGCAGTCTACTTATGTAGTCAATCCCCACTTGTACCCCACAGCTGCTCTAAAATTAAAATTAAGCCAAAACAAAACAACTGTCCACTAATCATCCTTGTTTTTCTTGGTGGTTCGATTATATATGTGTATATCCTCCTAACAACATACTGGCTAGTTTTGCCCGGTTTTAGAATCTATACAATGAGAATCATAATGCATGCTTATTCCCCGTCACTTACTTTCTCTTGACATTTTGGTTGTTGCCAATTTTTTGAAATTAAAACAATAATTAAAAAGGCTGACCTCGACATCTATGGATGCACATTTTGGGCGACATTTATGACTATTTTTAAAGACTATTTTCTGTAGCTGAAGCTGCTGAATTCAAGAGAATGTGTATTCTATAAAGGCTTTTGATGTTGATTGCTAATTGCCCTCCAGAAAAGTTATAGCAGTTTCCATTTGCCGTCTGCTCTTCTCCACCCTGGCCAGCACGGAGCTCTATGATTTTAAAATTTACTTAATGGACTGTCTGAGCCCGCGGGTTCGAGACCAGCCTGGGCAACTTGGCGAGACCTCGTTGCTACAATAAAATTTAAAATAGCCAGGTGTGATAGCACACGTCTATAATTCCGGCCACTCGGAAGGCTGAGGTGGAAGGATGGCCAGAGTCCAGCAGGTCGACACTGGGGTGGCTTTGAGCGTGCGTGCCACTGCACTTCGGCGTGGGCGAAGGAGTGAGACTCCAACTCAAAAAAAAATTTTTACTGTCATTCCTAAGTAGCAGCTTGCTTTAATTGTGCACCGATTTGGCTACTTGGGAAGTTGAACGTTTCCTCCTTATTGTCTGTTTGTATTTCTACTTAATAAGTGGAAATATAATAAACTTTTTCTAGCCCCAATTCCTAATTTCTCAGAGAATGTAAATATCTCTCAGAAGGGTAAGTACCATCTCTTACAAGAAGCTATAACCTGGTTATTTGTTTTGTGGGCGTCTGATTTCCTCAAACACTGCTTTGGTCTAAAGGGAACAGGTTACAATAAAATACACCATAATCCAACTGCATGATTATAAATGTTAAGGGCACAAAACAGAGAAAACTTTTGGAAAAAGGATGAGAACATAGAGCCCTACTGAATTTGCACTAGGATTTATAGGAGCCATTCCTACTAATAGAGACTAAGATAGATTTACTCACCCCACTGCTCCTTACCCCAGCACCCTGCTTCCCTAACCCTTAAAAGTTTTCTAGGTGTGGATCAGCCCCCAGCAAAGGACTCAGAACCAGATGGCATGGGCCAGGAAGACCACTCAGCTTAAGAATTCAATGCGGCCGGGCTTGCTGGCTCAGCCTGTAATCCCAGCACTTTGTGAGGCCGAGACAAGTGGATTGTCTGAGCCCATGGGGTCGAGACCAGCTGGGCAACTTGATGAGACCTTCCCTCTACAATAAAATAAAAAATAGCCGTGCGTGGCTGCGTGCGTCTGAAATTCTAGCTACTCAGAAGGCTGAGGCAGAAGGATCGCCTGAGCCCAGCAGGTTGACGCTGGGGTGTCCGCGAGTGTGCCACTGCACTCTACCCTAGGTGAAGGAGTGAGACCCCAACTCAGAAAAAAAAAAGAATTCAACGCACTCTGTGGGACAGCACAAAAAGTCTGAGTGTTGACTCCCAGGGCCCCTGGTTTGAATCGGAGTTCCATAGTCACCATAGGACCTTGACAAATCACTTAATCTCCATGGATCTCAGGTTCCTCATTTGTGAAATGAGGTCACAGCATCTTCCATAACAAGACAATCAGAGAATGACTAACATGTGAAGCACCTACCACAGGCTTTCAATAGATGACAGCTACAAGAAGGATTAATCCAACTACTCAACTAATATTTACTGAGGTCATTGACATGTTAGACAAGTTCAAGGAACTTGGGAATCACAGTCTAGTAGGGAGGTGGGGTAGACAATATACAACAGATGAGCACAAACATATAGCATGCCGAGAGTGCTAAGAATATAAATACACACTGAGCAGGTAAGAAAAACAGCGCAGGAGGCAAAGACTTGAAGGAAGGAAGTACATGGCTTGCTGGTGTCCAAAGAGGGAACAAGGCAGAAATGTCCAGAACCAGGATGTGTCCAGGGCCTCCAGGATCAGTGTACAGCCAAGTGATTGAGTGGAGTGAGCCAGGGGAGGGTGATGGCTGATGAGGTCGGGGGGCGGGGGACAGGTCGTGCAGGACCCCACAGGCCACCACAGCAGATCCAAACCTGCATACTGGGCTATGTATTAGTTTCTGGGGCTATAAAAACTTGACTCTGGCCATCGGAGGAGCTTAGAGTCCAATCTAGAGGGCACTGGGAAGTCAGACAAACCGCCTTACTGGCTCTCTATGGAGGTTCAGCCTCATCCCCGTGGTCAGCTTTGCACAGGCTCAAGTTGGCAGGAGTCCTTGGCATTCTTCCATCACCGGGGGTAGAGACAATGTGATCTTAGGGAGAGGCGGGGTGAGTGAACCCACCACAGGGTTCAACCCGAGGAGAGGTTTTGGAGTTGCCTTGCCTCACGGAAGTGTTGGCTCAGGCCAGTTTATCTTTCTGAACTATTCTCAAATGCAAGCCCTACCTTGGCGTGCAGAAAGCGCCAGACCACCCTCCAGCACAAGCTCTCTCAAACATTCCGGCAGGACGACTGCAGGCTTCTCACAGCTTTGGTTTCTCAAATGAAAAGGGCATGTGAGAAGCAGAGGGTCAGGACCTGAATGTTTGTGTGCCCCCAAATCCATATGTTGAAATCTTCACCTTCAAGAGAGTGCTATTAGGAGGTAGGAACTCTGGAAAGTGATTAGATCACGAGGGCAGAGCCCTCATGAATGGGATTAGTGCCCTCATAAAATAGGCACGAAGGACCTCCCTTGCCTCTTCCACCAGGTGGGGACGTGGTGAGAAGGAGCCACCTACAAGTCAGGAAATGGGTCCTTACCAGATTCTGCTGGTGCTTTGAGCCTGGACGTCCAGCTTCCAGAACGGTGAGAAATACATCACGGTTGTTTATAGCCACTCAATCAATGCTAGTTTGTTATAGCAGCCCAAACAGACAGGGTCTCAGCAGTCAGACACTTGGTTCTGATACCACTGGCTGTGTGACCCAGGACAGGAGACCACACTCAGCAAGAAGTCAGAGACTTCCATGAGAGGATGGTGTGAACAGCATTTGTGTCTGAGAGTCAAATCCTGGCTTTTTTTTTTTTTTTAGTTGGAGTCTCACTCCGTCACCCAGACTGGAGTGTAGTGGCACCCTCCCGGACACCACAGCCTCGACCTGCTGGGCTCTGGTGATCCTTCCGCCTCAGCCTTCCAAGTAGCTGGAATTACAGGTGTGCGCTACCACACCCGGCTAATTTTTGATTTATCGTAGAGATGAGGTCTTGCCAAGTTGCCCAGGTGGGTCTCGAACCTGCAGGCTCAGGCAGTCCACTCACCTCAGCCTCCCAAAGTGCTAGGATTACAGGCTGAGCCACTGAGCCCGGCCAAATCCTGGCTCTTAACCAGTGTCAGTTCTCAGATCTGTTTGAGAGCTGGATAAAAACATGAACTTTCTGGATGAATACATGAACCTTCTTCCCAGGAAAGGACACAGAGGCATATGCACGGAACATTTTGGATTCCATTCCAGAGATCCCTCGGAATAGAGCCCTTGCCCCAGGTACTAATTCACGCACAACACTAGTGTCCAGAACAATGCTGGCCAACAGAAATGTTAGCCAACTATGTAATCTAAGATTCCCTAGAAGCCACATTAAAAATTTATTATATTAATCCAATATATCCAAAATACTATCATATCAACATGGATCAATATAAAAATTAATTAGATTTGTTTATACTAAAGACTTCAAACTTCAGTGTATATTTTATACTCACAGCATATCTCAGTTTGGACTAGCCATATCGTACTCAGTAGTGATGTGAGACTAATGACTACTGTACTGGATAGCACAGCCCTAAACTGTTCAAGAATCCCTAAAAAGTTTGAGGTTTGAAGTTGTCAGGGCTCAACTGTTGCTTCTCAAACTTGACTCTGCACATGAATTGCCTGCACTTTGTGGAGTTACATATTTTGGGTCAGTAGGTCTGTGGGAGGGTCCAAGATTCAACATTTCTGATAAGCTCCCAGGCGGTGACAATTTACTGAGTCCCATGCTTTAAGGAGTAAGGGTGCAGCACAGAGGTTTTGATGGGGACAGGACCCCCGACATGAGCCAGTGAAGGGGTCTGTTGAGAGCTACTAACATGTAGTCAACTGAACCAAGGATGCAAGTTGTCCTGCAATGCATGGTCCATTTGTTTTTGCCACAATTCTTGAGTGTTCCACTGGACATGCATGCAGAGAAGGAGAGGAATGTAAAATTATCTGAGCCAAACATCATTTTATATAAGAACAACCACCCAAAGTCACAGGTTGGCTAAAGGACTTGCTCCAGCTCACTCTTCACTAAAAAAGCTGGAACATGAGCCAAAATGTCAGTTTCTAGAAGCTGAGTTCTTTTTTTTCTGAGTCAGAGTCTCACTCTGTTGCCCAGGCTGGAGTGCAGTGCCACACTCTTGGCCACCACAGCCTCAACCTCCTGGGCTCAGGAGACCCTTTACTTCAGCTTTCCAAGTAGCACAACTACCATGTGCTATCACATCCAGCTATTCATTTTTTATTTATTGTAGAGACAAGGTCTCACCATGTTGCCCAGACTGGTCTCAAACCCATGGGCTCAGGCAATCCTCTCGCCTCCGCCTCCCAAAGTGCTGGGATTCTAGGGGTTAGCCACCGCGCCTGGCCAAAGGCTGAGTTCTTAGCACTGCATTGAGCCACGGAATTCCTGCAATCATTTCATTCTCAAAGCTATCTAGGGAAATCAAGAGAACTCTAATGCCCGTTTCTCTGATAAGGACTCTGAAGTTTAGAGAGTTTTGGGGATTGTCTAAGGTCATATAATAAGTGAAAGAATCGTAACTGTTGATATGATTTGAATGTTTATGTCCCCTCCCAAAGTCATGTGTTGAAACTTAATTGCCAATGTGACAGTATTAAGGGTGGGGGGAGCCTTTAGGAGGTGATAAAATCATGAGGGTAGAGCCTTGGGAATGGGATTAAGGACTTTATAAAAGTGGCTTCCCACAGCATTTGGCCCTCTTGCCCTTCCTTCTTTTCTGCCATGTGAGGACACTTAGATGGAGCAATCTATAAGAGATAGGACTTCCCCAGATACCAGTCCTGCCAGGGCTTTGATCTTGGATTCCCCAGCCTCCAGAACCATGATTAATAAATTTCTATTGTTCACAAATTATCCGGTCTGTGGAATGTTGTTATAGCAGCACAAATGGACTAAGGCAACTGTTAACTGAGGCCTCCTGCATCTACTATCTGACAAAAAAACAATTCTAGGCACTCTAGCATTCAAATAATTTTTTTTAGTAAATGAATGAATAAAAGTGCCTGCTTCTACATAGTGAACACATTTAAAACATCACAAAGCAATCCTGAAAAAGAAGAACCAAACTGGATGACTTGCATGATCCAACTTCAAGACTTACTACAAAGCAACAGTCCTCAAGACAAGTGGGTCATGGCGTAAGGAGAGACAAAGAGATCAGTGATCAGTGGAACAGAATAGAGAGTCCGGAAGAAGATCCACATTTATATGGTCATTTGATTTTCAACAAAGATGCCAAAGTAACTCGGAAAAATGATAGTATTTTTTTTAATAAATAGTACTGGATTAACTAAATATCCATATAGAAAAAAAAATGAGCCTCAATACCTCCTTCTGCCATTCACACACACATTAAAAAATTAATAATGGGCCAGGTTCAGTGGCTCAGCCTGTAATCCCAGCACTTTGGGAGACCGAGGCAAATGGACTACCTAAGCCTGCGGGTTCAAGACCAGACCGGACAACTTGGCGAGACCTCATCACCACAATAAATAAATAAATAAATAAATAAATAAATAAATAGCTGGGCATGGTAGCACACGCCTATAGTTCTGGCTACTTGGAAGGCTGAGGCAGAAGAACTGCTTGAGCCCAGCAGGTTGACGCTGGGGTGGCTGTGAGTGTGCCACTGCACTCCAGCCTGGGCAACAGAGTGAGACTCCAACTCAAAAAAAAAAAAAAAAAAAAATTAATAATGACCTGGAGCACAGACCTAAGTATAAAAGCTAAATTTTCACATAGGAAAATATCTTCGTGACTTGTCTTTGGACAAGACAGAAATAATCATAAGAAAAAATTTTGATAAATTAGACTTTATCAAAAGTAAAAACACCAAAAAAATCAAAAGAAACCATCATCTTGTATGTATGTATGTATGAAAATGCTCACAATAAGATGTTGTAAAAAAAAAAAAACAACAACCCTATCCCAGCACTTTGGGAGGCCAAGGTGAGAAGATTGCTTGAGCCCAGGAGTTCAAGATCAGCCTAGGAAACATAGTAAGACCTCATCTCTACCAAAAAATCAAAAAATTACCTGTAGTAGTACATGCCTGTAGAACCAGCTACTTGGAAGGCTGCCGAGGAAGGATCGCCTGGCCCAGAAGTTTAAGGTCGCAGTGAGCCGTGATCGTGTCACTGCTCTCCAGCTTAAGTGACAGAGTGAGACCCTGACTCACAAAAAACAAAAAGAAAGAAAAGAAAACCTGCCCTCAAAGTATAGCAAGGTTTTCCAAGCTGTCAATATAAGTAAAATAGTAATTCCAGGCTCTATTGTCACATTCCAGCTTATCCAACAAGACAACAGCCCATTCCCACTCTTGCCTTCCAACATCATCGAAACCACACATCACATTTCACATATTGGGGTGAGACTCACATGTCTCGCGCCTTCTGAGAATAATGCACTGGGTGTTGGACTGGATGAGTGAGTCTCTTGCTTCAAAGCAGGGTTGGTAGAACGTTTGGGCTCCTCTTGATTGAGAGGTTTCAGAATATCTGGTGCACTCACCTTCTAGAGAAAAATAAACAAAATTAATTTTATAATCTGCATCCCAGGTCAGTTTTGTTCAGGTGTAGTGACTTCAGCAAGCACACCTGCATCTACAACTAAACGTTTCCAACATGCAAACTTCCGGTTGCTGAGGAGGCATACACACTTGTGTTTGTATGAATGTATACATGCATACCCACAGTGTTGAAGGTAGATGTCACCCAGCTTTGGGATATCCATGAACAGTGATGGGTGGGTTCCTTATGGATCAGGAAAAAATCTTAAAGATGTCCACGTTTTGGCCTTAATAATGATCCTGGCATTTAGTTGCATGAAATATAACATTCAGCTTGCTAAGTAGAGTTTTATCTCTAACATGCTCACGCAGAAAGAAAAAAATCAAAATACCTCTCTACATTTTATAAAAATACTTGCTAATAGTTGACACCTCTATAATGTATGCAGTTGTGTTTCCAATATGGCAGTCGCCAGCCACATGTGGCGTTTAAATTTAAATAAACTGAAATCAAATAAAATCAATCGGCTCAGTTCCTCAGTTGCACTGGACACATTTCAAGAGCTCAGCAGCCATGAGCAGCAATGGCTATTGCTTGGGCAGCTCAGGTAAAGAGCATTGCCATCACTGCAGAAAGTTCTACTGGACAGAGCAATAAATACACTGTGCAAGTTTGGAAAACCTCTTCCTGCCTGAAAATACAAAGTTCCCAAGGGGAGACTTTACTTTCTGTTGCTGATTTGGAAGTAGAACTTGGAAAACTAACAGTTGCACTTATAGTCATAATTTTCAGAAACAAAATACTTGGTGAGCCCATTAGAGAACAAAGGGGAAAAATGGATTACCTCCAGTGATTATTTACGCTCTCAATCCCCAGAATGCCAGCTGAATTCCAACAGACATTTGCCACCCACGATAGTCCATTCACTACCTAAATCCCAGGGGTTGGAAGAAGAGGAAGGAGAGGAAGAGAGAAGAAGGCAAAGGGGGAGAAGACGCAGGGTCTGCTCTCCAAGGGCTCACTGGCTAGAAGGAAGAGGACGCACCATGAAAACAGCGGCACCAGTTAGGTACATGGGAAAGAGGTGAGGGAGAATTCATTCGGAACAGGAGCTTCTGTCTAGGATGGTCTCCAGAGGGACGTGACCTGAGGAAGTGTTGAAGCCTGGCTGGGGAGATGGAGAGGTGAGGCCCCCAACTGGGGCACCTGTCACTATGGTCAAGCAGGGAGTATGTCCCTAGCTTCAGGATAGTGTCCCAGGAAATTGATGTGCAGTCAGACAGGGACAGAAGGCAGAAAATGGAACAAAATAGTCAATAAAGCCTTGTGCCTCCTGGGTGCTTATATGGACTGAACTGGTGTCCCCTAAAATTCACATGCCAAAGTTCCAATGTGGTGGTATCTAGAGGTGGGGCCTTTGGGACGTAATTCGGGATTGATGAGGTCATGAGTGTGTGGCCTTCAGATAGAAATGAGAGCATTAGTACCCTTATAAAAAGAGACAACAGTGAGTTCACTTCCTTCCTCACACCCCACATGGAAACACAGCAGGAAGGCAGCAGTCTACAAGTCAGGAGCAGGGCTCTGCCCAGGACCCAGACACTGAAGCTCCCGGACCTCGAACCTCAGAACTGTGAGAAAATTAATGTCTGTTGTTTAAGTCACCTAGTCTGCAGCATTTTGTTATGGCAGTCAGAGATGACTCATATAGTGTTTAATACACATTTTTTGAATCATAAAAAAATTGATGACAGAACACTCTGAAAAGGAACAAAGAGAACTATGTTTAAAATAGAGATTATACGTGGAACCTCAAATTCAGAACCAGAGAAGATTATGTGTCTAAACATGTCAGGACACTGGAAAACATTTAATGAATTTTAAATGTAAATACAAATATCTCGGAATTATTAGAAAAGTCAATACTCTTCCAAAGGAAATGCCTATTTTGATTGACTAAGGTGTTCAACTTGAAATTCTGTATGTTCAATTCTCCCCCAGTAAATTCTAAGGGACTTGGATGACATTGTGAGAGTCAGTGCTCTATTGAGGGGCCTCAAAGTTCAAATAGCTACTTACCAATGTCATTGAGACAGGCCTTTTTTTTCCTCCCGGTGATTTTCTTTTTTTTTTTTTTGAGTTGGGGTCTTACTCTATCACCCAGGCTGGAGTGCAGTGACATGATCATGGTTCACTGCAGCCTCCAATTCCTGGGTGCAGGTGATCCTTCCACCTCAGCCTCCCAAGTAGTAGGTGCACACCACCACGCCCAGCTTTAAATTTTTTTTTTTTTGGCCGGTTGGGCATGGTGGCTCACGCCTATAATCCCAGCACTTCGGGAGGCTGAGGTGAGAAGATTGCCTGAGCCCACAGGTTCAAGACCACCTTGGGCAACTTGGCGAGACCTCATCTCTGCAATAAACCAAAAAATGAGCCAGGTGTGATGACATGTGCCAATAGTTCCAGCTATTTGAAATACTGAGGCGGAAGGAACACCTGAGCCCAGCAGGTCAAGGCTGCGGTGGCCATGAACTGGGCGACAGAGTGAGAATCCAACTCAAAAAAAAAAAAAATTTTCAAAACAAAATCTTGCTATATTGCTTAGGCTGGTCTCAAACTCCTGAACTCAAAACAGTCCTCTTGCCTTGGCCTCCCAAAGTGCTGAGATTACAGGCATGAGCCTCCACGCTTAGCCCCGTGATTTAAAATGCATTTTAAACTCTCCTGTTTTGACCAGATTATAGAGAAAAAACAGTTGCCCTGAATGAGATCTACTCTGCAATGAGTCATTAAGTTTAACATTATATGGGGAAAGCTCAATAAATGTTAGGCTTCATTTGATCAAATTACGGACTCTCTAGAATGAAGCAAAATGTGTGTATTGGGGTTTTTTGCTGATCTAAGAACATAGGAAACAGTCACAAGTGCCACCTCTGAGATGCCATCTCAGGGCTGCCTTTTAACACAAATACCGACTCAGGCACAGGAAAAACCCTCAGGCTTGGCCTGGCCCTGATACACGCTCTGAGTAAGGGTAAGCCCCAGCTGTAAAGTAGCCCACCACAAACCACTGGCAGGACCAGATGCCCCTACACCTGAGGCCAAGCAAGCGTTTATCAGTGAGAAACACCACTGCAGCTCCCCAGGCCCTGTTCTTCCCCAGGCCCTTCTCCCCTGGCTCAGCCCTTGGGGTGCGACAAGAGAAGATGAGCGGGAAAGGCCAAGGCTAGGGTCGGTTGTTTCCTTAGGTCTCCGGTGTGCATAGGATAAGCTCTGCATAAGGCACCGACTAGAATGAAATAACGTCTTCTTTCCCTACCTTTGTCCTCAGTCCCCTCTCTAAAGATAGCCCTTCTTGACAGTTTTTACACATTATTCCTGTTTAATAGGTGCATTTAAAAAAAATTGTTTATTTGTTTTATTTTTTACTTGTAGACATGGGAGTCTTACTATGTTGCCCAGGCTGGTCTTGAACTCCTGGGCTCAAGTGATCCTCCCACCTCTCCTAAAGTGCTGGGATTACAGGTGTGAGTCACCAGGCCCGGCTGGGGTGCATGCTTTTATGGCCAATATAGCTCACCCATGCATTCATAACATGTACAATAAAATCCCATGAGAGGGGAGGTGAGGAGAATTCACTTTTTGAAGAATCCTGGCCTAGGTGCTTCTGTGAGTGTCTCTGCAGGAGCATTTTCAGAATGTGTAGTTCATACTTAGTGGCCAGAGAAGTGGCATGAAAGAAATTGTGACCTGATTTTCAGTTGACATCCCTAAGTCACCATGTGCTCTTCAGAAAGTTACCTACGGCCAGGGCCTTACTAGAGACTCTGGTGTAGCCATGTGCTCTTTGAGTTATGGCTGTTGCCATGCTTCCTGGCTTTGGCCCCCTTCCCTGCCTTGGAGAGGTGAATCTCCTCTTTCTTTCTCACTCTCTCTCTAATTTACCTTTTAAATAAACTATATTTTCTAATCTAAAAAAAAAAAAGAAAAAAGTTACCTACTACTTCTGTGCCTCAACGTAGCCACCTACAAGGTGGGCACTGGCATCCCTTACTTCTGAAGGGTCTCACTGTGTTGCCCAGGCTGAAGTGCAGTGGTGAGATACTGGATCACTGCAGTCTTGCCCTCCTGAGCTCAGGCGATCCACCTCAGCCTCCCGAGTCGTGGGGACTACAGGTGTACACCACCACACCTGGCTAATTTAAAAATTTTTTTTGTAGAAGCAAGGTATCACTATGTGGCCCAGGCTGGTCTCAAATTCCTGGGCTCAAGCAATCCTCCCACCTCAGCCTCCCAAAGTACTGGGATTATAGGTATGAGCCACCCTGCTTGGCCAGTGCTGTATAATTAATGTTGGCAAAATGCTCCCAAAGGTTCTGGTGAGACCAAGTGTGGTTGTGGTGAGCTCACCAGCTAGGGCATGTGTAACTGTAGTCTGACGAATGTCTATTTAAAGATGTGCTCCTTGTATGTCAACTCAACCATTATTTAGCTTTTATAGATCATGCCATGATTGCTGAGTACTTTATAAACATTTGGCTACATCACTCCTTAAACCAGCCATTGCCTCAATTAAGGTGGGGAGAAAGAAGGCTTGCAAAGAGCCGTGAGCATGTCTGGCCAAGAGTATGGCAGCAAAGTGGACACACATACAACCAAGTGTTCATGGGGATGGGGCTCTCCCCAAGGCCCCCTTCCGTTCTCCTCACTTCTATCCTTGAACTCCCATAGCACATCAGACAGCTATGGTCAGTACTGGACAGGCCCTGAGTCACGCACACAGGCACCCAGGGCAGGGTGTCGGGGGTGGTCTCAGGAGCAGCCTCTACCTAGCCCTTGGCCATCTCTTTGCCCAGTGGCCTCATCATCAATGGGGACAGCAATAGTACCAACCTCATGGGGTTGTTTTAAGGATTTAAAAGGTTAAACACCACGAGGTGCAGTGGCTCATGGCTGTAATCTCAGAACTTTGAGACGCTAAAGCGGAAGGATTGCTTAAGTCCAGAGGTTTGAGACCAGCCTAAACAACATAGCGAGACCTTGTATCTATAAAAAATTAAAAATTAGCGAGGTATGGTGCTGTACGCCTATAGTCCTAGCTACTCAGGAGGTTGAGGCAGGAGGATCACCTGAGCCCAGGTATGCTGCAGCCTGGGTGACAGACTGAGACCCTGACTCAAAATTAAATTAAATTAAAATACATAAAACACAAAAATTTTTTTAAAGGATAAATACCTATAAGGGCATTATCCTGGAACAATGTTGGTCTCTTGCTAGTCCTTAGTCAATGTTAGCATCAAAGTGGCTTCATCTAACCCAGGCCAGTAAGAGAATTATTCTCACTTCCAGAATCTCCTTCCTGTTTTCTTCAGTGGCCCTCGTTTGTTCTTATATGAACATAAATGTTCAGATTTTAGAATCACACAGTCCCGGGGTCTGCTCCCGGCTCCATCTTTTATTCACCATGTGACATTAGACAAGTTGATTAACCCACTAAAACTCGGGCTCTTGATCATCATCATGGGAGTCACAACCTTCTTAGGTTTTGGGGGGGTTTTTTTGAGTCAGGTTCTCACCCTGTCACCCAGGTTGGAGCGCAATGGTACCATCATGACTCACTGCAGCCACGACTTCCTGGGCTCAGGTGATCCTTCCACCTCAGTCTCCTGAATAGCTGGACTGCAGGCATGCACCACCACACTCACTCAATTTTTTTTTTTTTTTTTGTAGAGACAGGGTCTCACTTTGTTGCTCAGGCTGGGTTCAAACTCCTGGGTTCAAGTGATCCTTCTATCCTTCCCAAAGTGCTGGTGATTATAGGTATGAGCCACCACACCTGGCCTTCCTTGGTATTTTTGTAAGAATTAAATGTGATAAAGTATGTTTAAAAAAACATTGCCATTATGCTCAGAAATAGTGCTGCATAAATTGTTACAGTAGCCCTCCCTTTGACCTGTCTCACTTAAGGAGAAAGGCTGATCCTGGGATGGAGTTTGGATGGTGCAACCGTGGGCCCTGGGAAGGCAGGATGCTTGTTTGTGCTTTAGAATTTCAAAGACCTGCCAGATCTGCCTCAGACCCTGGGGACACCTCCCTCCTGAATCGTGGCCTCAGGCCAGCCCCGTGGACTTCCCCTGATCCTCTAGGGACTCACTGGAAGTGCATCTGGGGTTGGCACCTCACACCCACCCTAGATCTTCTGATTTGGAATCTGAATTTTAACAGGAGACCCAGTGAGAGCTGACAGTCCCTTCAAACCCCAGCTGGCTACTTTCTGGATATGTCACCTTGGGCCTGTAACTTACTCTCTCTAAGCCTCTGTTTCCCTAAAGGTAAAATGGGATCACAAGTAATACCTACCTTATGGGGAGGTTGTGAGAATAAAATGAGACAGTCCGGGAAGTGCTTTTAGTCAAGTCTGGTACATAATAATACATGCTGGCAATTTAGATGATCTATTTAGATGACTTAGATGGCAAATCGAACGCTACTATATTATCTCGTGGATGTTTATAAGAACCTTGCACCGTGGGCAGAACAGCTGTCAATCATCATCATCGCCATTTTACAAGGGACATGTGGGACTCAGGAGGAGGGTGGCAGATGGGGCAGAGTGTGAACTCTTGAAAGCCTGGCTACAAGTTCCAGCAGGAGAGTGGTGCCAACCTCACACCCTCGCCTAAAGGACAGTCTGTCTGGGGACATCTTGAATGGAGCACACAGCCACAGAGAAGGAGCAGCTGTCCTGTCCAGCCATCCAGGGCAATAACCCTGCAAACGATAGCCAGTGACACCTGACCAGTCAGAGCACCTCGACCGAAGGAGATCCCAGGTTTTCTGATTCTATGTTTATTTGTTTTATATTTTTTAGAGGTAGAGTCTTACTCTGCCACCCATGCTGCAGTGCAGTGGTGTCATCATAGCTCACTGTAGCCTTGAGCTCCTGGACTCAAATCATTCCTCCTGCCTCAGCCTCCTGAGTAGCTGGGACTGTAGGTACACGCCACCATGCCCACGCTAATTTTTTTAAATTTTTTGCAGAGACTGGGTCTTGCTATGTTCCCCAGACTGGTCTTGAACTCCTGGTCTCAAGCAGTCCTCTAGACTTGGCCTCCCACAGCGCTAGGATTATAGGTTTTCTGATTCTAAAGGTGGCTTTCTCTCATGCCCCAGTGCATTCACTTCAGGCCTGGTTAATCCTGGTGGAAAGTTAGAGTCATTATTTCCCTAAATAATGTCCTTATCACGTGTGCTTTCTCTTGGGGTTTAGATACCTGGGAGAGTCCCCACATGCTTGCACATGATGGTGCAGACTTAAAGTTTCAGTAGCTTCCATCTGAGACCAGAACTGATTTCAACCAAAGGTTGTGGGCCTTGCAGGCCCTGGGAATAACTTGGCAAGTGCGGGCCCTGCAGAAAGCCCCTTGCCTTGGGTGTGGCCTTGAAACCAGCAGGGAGCCTCAGGGGCTCGGGCTTAGGCGAAAGCCTTTCCCTGAGCTTAAGGGTCCTCCAGGTCACTCCTGAATTCTGGCCTTCCTTCTGCCAGGGCCTGCCCAATAGAGGAGTTTATAATAACATTTTTCTGACAGCTTAATGTTCATCCACACGACCAAAGGAAAAGTAAATCTACAGAGAAATCGGGCTAGAGAGCTCTGAAATGACAACGTGAAGGTGACCGGCGCGGAGGCCCAGTGGGCCTCAGGGTACCCTGGTGGTGACGTTGACAGCAGTGTCAGACTGGCTCCTTCTCTCTGTCCGGCCCGAACACTGCCTGGGGCCCGTGGCTAGAAGATGCCTCTCAGAAGTCATGTCATTCTGGGACTTGGACAGCTCTGAAAAACAAATACAAGGGGTGACAGGAGGGAACGTGGAGCTTTACCAAGTCATGTGGGAGCCTCTTCTGGGATTCCCTGAGCCCACAGACTGTGGCCCCGAGGTCCTGGGCAGGCTAAGTGCACGGAGGGGCAAGGGCAGCCCGTCCCTCACAAGGCACAGGCACAAGGAGGGTGACCAGACACTGTGTGCAGGATGGGGATTGCAGGAGAGGGCTGGATCCCTTCAAGGCTTCCCTGTGGTCACATTGGCCACTGTCAGGGTGGGAGTTAAAGAGGGATCTCCCACCCAAGCTCCTCTGCATTCAGGTCACACAAACAAGTATATGCTTTCTGATTCTAAAGTTGGCTTTCTGTCATGCCCCAGTGCATTCACTTCAGGCCTGGTTAATCCTGGTGGAAAGTTAGAGTCATTATTTCCTTAAATAATGTCCTTATCAGGTGTGTTTTCTCTTGGGGTTTAGACCCCCGAGAGAGTCCCCACATGCTGCAGACTTAAAGTTTCTGTAGCTTCCATCTGAGACTAGGACCGATTTCAACCAAAGGTCGTGAGCCTTGCAGATGCCGGGAATAACTTGGCAAGTGCGGACCCTGCAGGAAGCCCCTTGCCTTGGGTGTGGCCTTGAAGCCAGCAAACACCAAGATGGCTGCCTACCAAACAAGCCAGCTTTCTAGGGATTCCTTACAAAGATTTTCCAACTATATTCTCTTTCTTGTGACTCTTTCAAGCAGAGTGAGAATAAGATTTGGGGTGTCCTCATAATTATTTTAGCAAACAAACTCTGAAAAAAAATGACTTAAAATTCTTTGGTTTTGTTTTTGCAGTGGAAGAGTGGTCTAGAATAAAAATAAGTAAGTGTGAAGGAAGGAAGCCACCCACAGAGGTGAGGCCACCCTAAAAATGGTTTCTTCCCCCCAAAACACTTCCTTTTTCCCCCCTTGAGAGCCTCATTTCTCTCAAATATGGACCTTAAACCTGTCTCTAGAGCAGTGCTGCCCAGTAGAGACATAATGCAAGCCACATATGTAATTTTATTTTAGTATTATTAGTAATTTTTTTTGAGTTGGGGTTTCACTCTGTCACCCAGGTTAGAGTGCAGTGGCACAATCACAGCGGCACAATCACAGCTCATGGCAGCCTCAACCCTCTGGGCTCAGATGATCCTTCCATCTCAGCCTCCCAAGTAGCTGGGGCTGTAGGCATGGACCACCACACCCAGCTAATTTTTTTTATTCTTGCAGAGATGAGACCTTGCTATGTTGCCTAGGCTGGACTCAAGCTTCTGGGCTCAAGCAATCCTCCCACCTTGGCTTCCTAAAATGCTGGGATTCCAGGTGAGAACCACCATGCTCAGCTCACATATGTAATGTTAAATTTTATAGTAGACATATTAAAAGTGTAAAAAGAAACAGGTAAATTTCAATTCTGTATTTAGTTTAACACAATATATCCAAAATATTGGTAAAACATGCAATCAACATTAAAGTTATTCTTGAAATATTTTACTTTTGTTTTATCCCAAGCCTATGAAATCCAGTGTGTGCTTTACTCTGGCGGGCCATCTTGTAGCCATATTTCAGTGGCCCAAGAGCTATATGGGCTTAGGAGCTGCTGTGTAGACAGGGCAGCTCCAAGCCAACCTCTGGCTTCCGATCCATTCATGGGGATGTAACTGTGCAAATCCTCTCGCTCTTCAGTAGGGGTCTTGTGCCTGCACTGCCCAGGGGCAATTCTCTCTCCTTGAGAGGGAAATGCCTCCCCTGCTCCCAAGCCCCTGGGCTGTCCACTTTTCCAAGGTCAGTCTCATTTCTCAAGGCACCATCCAGAAACGCTGAGCATCCTGCTATGTCTAGCAGCTCAAAACACTCAAGCAGAGTAGGTCCTCACAGTGGTCAGGGCAAATGTCCCTCTCAGATGACCAAATCCCTGCCTGGGGTGTGGGGCTTGAGAGGCTCTCATTTCTAAGACCCAGGGAGGTGTTGGCCCCCAGCTGTCTGGTAGTCCCCACCCCCCATGCCTATGCCTACTAGATCCATTTAAAGTTCACAGACTGCAGGGAAGGAAGTGCCCTCCTATGCAACTGAGTCCTAATGAGTGGGCAATGTTTATTATTGGGGAGAAAGACAGAAACACAGACGGTTCCTGAGCTGGAATTAATTTTCTTTTTTTTGAGTCAGAGTCTCACTCTGTCACCCAGACTGGAGTGCAGTGGCAGCCCATGGCCGCCACAGCCTTGACCTGCTGGGTTCAGGTGATCCTTTTGCCTCACCCTTCCAAGTAGCTGGTACTACAGGTGTATACCACCATGCCTGGTTAATTTTTTTGATTTATTGTAGAGACGAGGTCTCGCCAAGTTGCCCAGGCTGGTATCGAACCCTTGGGCTCAGACAATCCTCTTGCCTCCACCTCCCAAAGTGCTCGAATTACAGGCGGGAGCCACCATGCCCAGCGAGCATTTTCTTATGTCTTCTTCCCCTTGTAAATGGACCCTGATGCTGGCGTCTCCTAGACATGTCCTGATAATGAAGAGCTGGAATAACTCATTTCTTCCAGCTGGTTTGGTTTCATCAGGCAACATAGGCAGCCAGAGCTTGTGATTTTGAGTCAGCTTCAAAACCGGGGAGCCAAGGCCTCCTTCCAGCATCCAGGCCCCTGCTCCCAGGAGAGTCGGGGCCCTTCACAGCCCCTTCCTGTGGGCCCCAGGGTCTAACCTGACTTCCTTCCGCCAGGAGGAGACTTTTCTCTGCACCAGGACACCTGAAGAGGAGCTTAAAACCTAAAGAAATGCAAACCAGCACCTGCAAGATGATACATGTCCAATGGCAGAGACAGGATGATGGGTACGTGTGTAGACACATGTCCCACCCCTGTGGAGCCAAGGGAAGCACTCAGGAAAGGTCTAAGGTCTAGTGTCACACCCAGGAGCCAGAAAGCTGGATCTTTCTATCCCTGCCTCTGGGTTGAGGGCGGGGGGGGTGGGAAGGGGACACAGGTTATGGAGTGTCAGTCAACTTTCGACATCTGAGAAGGGACATGCAAGGCTTAGCTCCTGCCAACTCCCCCGCATAATTATGTTATTTTCAGCAAACCCTGAAAAGGCGACTTAAAAATTTTTTTTTTGGTTTTTGCAGTGTAATAGTGGTCTAGAATAAAGATGAATAAGTGTAGCTGGGTGGAGTGGCTCATGCCTGTAATCCCAGTACTTTGAGAGGTGGAGGAGAAAGGATTGCCTGAGCCCATGGGTTCGGGACCAGCCTGGGCAACTTGGCAACACCTTGTCCCTACAATAAATCAAGAAAAATTAGCCGGGTGTGATGGTATACATCTGTAGTTCCAGTTACTTGGAAGGCTGAGGTGGAAGAATCGCCCGAGCCTAGCAGGTCGAGGCTGCGGTGGCTGTGAGCATGCCACTGCACTCCAGCCTAGGCAACAAAGAGACTCCAACTCAAAAAAAAAAAAAGATAAATAAGTGTGGAGGAAGGAAGCCACCTACAGAGGTGAGAAACCACCTTAAAAATGGTTTCTTCCTCCAAAAGCACTTCCTTTTTTCCACCCCCATACACACCCTTGAGAGCCTCATTTATTTCAAGCATGGGCCTTAAAACCTTCTCTCGAGCAGTGCAGCCCAGAACAGACATAATACAAGTCACATATGTAATTTTATTTGTTAGTATTAATATTATTTTTTAAGAGGAAGTCACATTCTGTTCTCCAGGCTAGAGAGCAGTGGCACCATCATGGCTCACTGCAGCCTCGACTCCCTGGGATCAGGTAATCCTTCCACCTCAGCCTCCCGAGTAGCTGGGACTACTGGCAGGCACCACCATGGCCGACTCATTGTTTTATTTTTTTTGTAGAAACAAGGTCTCACTATGTTGCCCAGGTTGGTCTTGAACTCCTGGGCTCAAGCGACTCTCCTGCCTCGGCCCCCCAAGGTGCTGGGATTACAGGTGTTAGCCACCGCATCCAGTCCACATATGTAATTTTTTTTTTTAAAGCAGGATTTATTGAGAGAACTGAAAAGCTCCCAGAAGCCGGGCTCGGTGGCTCAGCCTGTAATCTCGTGCCTTTGGGAGGCTGAGGTGAGCCGATTGCCTGAGCCTGCGGGTTCGAGACCCGCCTGGGCAGCGAGACCTCATCTCTACAAGAAATCAAAAAATCAGCTGGGTGTGGTAGCGCATGCCTGTAATTCCGGCTACTTGGAAGGCTGAGGTGGAAGGATCGCCGGAGCCCAGCAGGTCGAGGCTGTGGTGGCCGGGAGTGGCCACTGCACTCCAGTCTGGGCGACAGAGTGAGACTCCAACTCAAAAAAAAAAAAAAAAAGAAAAGAAAAGCTCCCAGAGTGGGAGAGGACCTGAGAGGGTTGCCCCACATATGCAATTTTAAATTGTATAGTTATCCACCTGGGTACTCAACTGGCCAGCTCAGTCGTGGGAGGAGACATACAGGCCAGGTTGGAGTGACCATTTGGTAGCTGTGAGCACTTTGAGGGTACCCTGCGTGTGGGGCCGGTGGGGCCGGGAAGGAGAGCACGTGCTGACACATGTGAGCACACGTGTCAGCCTCTCTAGACTTTTGAGGCTGAAGGATTACAGCACGGGACTAACTGCAAGGCATTGACTCCGAGGTAGCAGAGGGAGGTGGAAGGGAATTCGCAAAGCCACACAGTGAGAGAGCGACTGTGTGTCAGGAAAGACATGCAGAGAGGGACTGACCAGCAGGACATTGGTGGGAGAGAGCTGCTACCAGAGTGCAGGTGGACATAACAACCAGAAAACGTGTCCCAGGCTGAGGGATGCAGAGTTGGGGAGGGGATTATGGGGACCATCGGAGAGCTAATGGGGTGACAGCAGTGATTTTTAAACCTCTGGTGCTGTTAGCAAATAGGCCCATGACATTCAACTGCTCCCTCCCTTCTGAAAGAGAAGGGAACAGGGCCATTGCTTGAGATAGTCACTGTTTCTGCCGATCTGAAGAGCAGTCCTTTGATTTCCACGGTCATCATGTGACAGGTTTGCCAGGGCTCATGAGGAAATAGATAACTCATTAAAATCAAATAATAAGATGGTCTCAGAGCTAAGGCTCAACAGTGGGACCGTTCATGTGCAATTACAGAGAAAGGGATGATGAAAAGCAGCCAAACAGAAACGTGGTGAAAGAGAAATCGATGCCTGATTACCCCCAAGCCCACTGAGGACGTTTTCTAGATGCCTGATTGGCCCTGGGTATCTTAGGAAGCATGAGACTGGGTCTGTTCTCTGGGACTTGCATTTTGAGATAAACAGGGGAAAAAATATCTGAGCAGAAAAAGTTCCAAAAGAGACAAGACTTCAAGCAGTGGTAATTCTGGTTACTCTTGTCTGCAAATCCCAGGATTACCACTGATAAGAAAATACATTGGCCAAGGAGAGAAGAAGGCACAAGCAATTCCATGCAAATGACAGACACTGCACCCTGCCAGACTGGAAAGTTTCTGCTTGTAGATCTCTGGAATCATATCTTTATGCTTTCTCTGTAGGTTCTCAAGAGAGTCTAAAATGTGTCAGGCTCCTTTGCTCAAGATGCTGAGCTAGGCAGGCTTTTGGCAGGAGCAGGAGCCCGCCCGGTGGACTGAATTGCATTCGCCTTTCCCCAAGGAACTGGAGGCCTGCTTTATGGAAGAAGTCATAAAGGGTCAGGTGCTGTGGCTTTCTTCAGGGTTCAGACACAAAGTGAGTGCCCTGTCCCAGGGACAGTCCCATCCCTGGTCAGTGGGCTTGGCTGGTCTGGAGGGTGGTGGGAAAAACACATCATGAGGCATCCACTTACTTTTCATGTGGGTGGCAACAGACAGAAACAAATTTTCCACGGACTTATTAAATCCTTTAAACTGACCAAGTTCCTGTAACTAAAACAGAGACAGAAGGAGAGAGATGAGAGTTATGTTTGATGATGTGTGTTTGCCCCAGTAGTCTCCAGGATACCGGCCCCAAAACACTGGCAGATGGGTGTGGGGGTGTGAGTTCTTATGGTTGTGAGTGCTCAGGGTGCATGCGGGTGTGGGTGTGTGCATGCGAGTCTGGAGGTGTGGAGACCACAGTCCTCCCAAGAAGCAGGCATCCTCTTCACTCAGCGTCTCTCCTCTGTGTTTTGACATTAATGTCGAAGGAAGGAGCATTCAGTGAGTTGTTGACAAGATGACAACCACCACTTAGAAATGATGACTGGCATTTCGTTGGCTCGGAGATTGTATGCAAGTAAATTACCGCTTGTTTAACCCCTTTCCCTGATGGTCCCATCCACCCTCCATGCAGAAGGGACGCCAACATGGGCAGAATGCACGTGGCACAGGAGATGAGGTGGGAACAAGGCACAAGGTCACCAGTCTGGAGCCAGGGAGTTCTGACTCCCAAAGCAGAGGAGAGAAGAAAATGAGAGAACAAACCAACAGAAAGGAGATCGCTTCCGCCTCCACATCTCATCTCATCCATTCTCTCCAGCCCCACTCATCCATTCATCCACCCATCCATTCTCTCAGTTCATCCATCCATCCATTCATCTAAGCATCCACCCACTAAACGTCCATTCATCTAACTATACCTCCAATCACCATCTATCCAAGAAATACCAGAGCGCCCAAAAAATGTATACACATTTTAAACGATGTTATCTGCATTACTTTGTGAAGTTGAATTAAATTATGGTAGCAATATGTAATATAACATTCACTCAACCATGTTTCTGCTATTTTATTTGACTGTCCTGCCTGTCACATGGTGACACCTGCATTCATTTGATTAATGCCATCTTCTGAGTGAATGTCATACTTAAAATGTGTATACATTTTTTTTTTTTTTGGCACCCCCATATATCTTGAGCACATAGGTGCTGGAAAAACTTTGGGAAATTTAAAATTTCAAGGAGAAAGTACAGCAGGATTTTGAAGGTCACCCCAGAGTCTCTGACATAATCCCAAATGTTGAAATCCCTAAAGTCTAAAATCCCCAAAATCACAATTACAGGTTAGTAGCATCATGTTAGAAGGAATATTATTGTTTTTACTTGGAAATTAATTCTTTTTTTTTTTTGAGTCTGGGTCTTACTCTGTCACCCAGACTGGAGGGCAGTGGCACAATCATGGTTCATGGTAGCCTCAACCTCCTGGGCTCAGCAATCTTTCTGCCTCAGTCTCCTAAGTAGCTGGGACTACAGGCACACACCACCATGCTTGGTTAATTTTTTAAATTTTTGTAGAGATGAGGTCTTGCTATGTTGCCCAGGCTGATCTTGAACTATTGAGCTCAAGCAATCCTCTTGCCTCAGCCTCCCAAAGTGCTAGGGATTACAGGTGTGAGTCACTGCAACTGGCCGGACTTTGGTATAAGGAGATGTATATGGGTGCCAAGTTGACAGGGAGTAGATGTGTGGACTTAATTTTCTTTTTTTTTTTTTTTTTTTGAGTTGGAGTTTTCACTCCGTCGCCCAGACTGGAGTGCAGTGGCTGCTCCTGGCCACCACAGCCTCGACTCGCTGGGCTCGGGCAATCCTTCCGCCTCAGCCTTCCAAGTAGCCGGAATTACAGGCATGCGCTACCACGCCCAGCTGATTTTTGATTTATTGTAGAGATGAGGTCTCGCCAAGTTGCCCAGGTGGGTCTCGAACCCGCAGGCTCAGGCAATCTGCTCACCTCAGCCTCCCAAAGGCGCGGGACAGCCTCCCAAAGGCGCAGAATTACAGGCTGAGCCACCGAGTTTGTGGACTTAATTTTTAGGTGTCAACTTGACTGGATTAAGGAAAACCTAGTAAGCCTGAGCCTAGGGGTTCGAGACCAGCCTGGGCAACTTGGTGAGACCTCATCTCTACAATAAATCACAAAAATTAGCCGAGTGTTGTGGCATGTGTCTGTAGTTCCAACAACTTGGAAGGCTGAGGCGGAAGGATCACCTGAGCCCAGCAGGTCGGGGCTGTGGTGGCTGTGAGCATGCCACTGCACTCCAGCCTGGGCGACAGAGTGAGACTCTAACTAAAGAAGGAAAAAAAAAAAGAGAACCTGGTAAAGCATAATTTTGGGTGTGGTCATGAGGGTGTTTCCAGAGGAGATTAGTGTGTGAGTCTGAGTGGGTTAGATAGAAAGTATCTGTCTTCTGGACTGGATTTTTAAAAAGTGTAGGACATATACACAGTGAAATATTATGCAGTCATAAAGAGGGACAAACGTATGGACTTTGCAGCAACTTGGATGGATGAGTCTATAATACTCAGCAATCTATCACAGAAACAAAGAACAGAGTACCATATGTTCTCATTCATAAGCGGACCCTGAACATTTACCATAATACTATAAGAAAGGGATTGGCAGTAGTGGGATACTGCTGGGGTGGGAGTAGGGACCTGATTTCAAACCAGGCAAAGTGGGAACCAAAGGGAAGCCCAAACTTTACCTGTACAATGTCCACTTATATACCTAATCCTGAACTGTATTTCACATTTTTTTTTAAGTTGGCGTCTCACTCCTTCACCCAGGCTGAAGTGCAGTGGCATGCACGCTCATGGCCACCCCAGCATTGACCTTCTAGAAGGGCTTCAGCGATCCTTCCGCCTCAGCCTTCTGAGTAACCCGGAACTACAGACATGTGCTACCATGCCTGGCTATTTTTTATTTTATTGTAGAGACGAGTCTCACCAAGTTGCCCGGGCTGGTCTCAAACCAGCGAGCTCAGGCAATCCACTCACCTCGGCCTCCCAAAGTGCTGGGATTGTAGGCTGAGCCACCGAGTCCAGCCTCCACATCTTTAAAATAAAATTTAAATAAATACAGCTTAAAGAAAGAAAGAAAATATCTGCCCTCAATGGTGGCGGGCACCATTCGATCAGCCAGGGTCAAAGAGGACAAATATAGAAGGTGAAATGGTCTCTCTGAGGGCTGGAACAGACTTTCTTCTGCTGCTTTGGACATCAGAATTCCAGACCCACCAGCCTGTGGACTCCAGGACTTGCACCAGCAGCTCCCCAGGACTTGAGGTTTTTCAGTCTTGAACTAAGAGTTATACCATCAACTTTTCTGGTTTTGAGGCCCTTGAATATGGACTGAGTCATGCCACTGACATCCCAGTGTCTCCAGCTTGTAGATCAGGGCACCAGTCCTGTTGGGAACTGGGCTGCACAGCAGGAGCTGAGCAGTGGGCAAGTGAACAAATTTTCATCTGTATTAACAGCCGCTCGCCATTGCTCACATTAGATTCTCATAGGAGTGTGAACCCCATTTTAAACTGCACGTTAGAGGGATCTTGGTTGCACATTCCTTATGAGAATCTAATGCCTTATGATCTGAGGTGGAGCTGATGGTGATACTAGCACTGGGGAGTGGCTGCAAATACAGATTAACATTAGCACTGGGGTCTGACTGTACAGAGACCATAATAAACCAATCACTTGCAGACTTCTATCAAACCCCATCAGTGAGTAGCAAGTGAGTTGATGTACTTCAATTGTACAGCCGCATCTGGTGGCAGGCTTTAAGTCAGAAACTGACACTTATTTTACTCTGTGCGTGGGCCACCCATTATTTTATTTACCACTTCCATCTGCACCTCTTTTGCTTTTTATGGTGAGTTGTATAATTATTTAATTATATATTACAATGTAATAATAATATAAATAAAGCACACAATAAATATTATGCATTTTTAATCAAAACCACCCCTTTCCCCAGTCCATGGAAAAACTGTCTTCCACGAAATTAGTCCCTGATGCCAAAAAAGTTGGGGACCACTGTTGTAGATAGCCTGTCATGGGACTTCTCAGTCTCCATAATCATGTGAGCCAAATTCCCTAATAAACCCCCTCTCATGGGTCTATATACACATCCTGTTGGTTCTGCCTCCTTGGACAACCTTGAAAATACAGATTTGGTCACAGGGAAGCCAAACAGCATTCCTTCTTACCATATTCCTTACAATATAATGGAAGAGATCTGTGAAACTGTTCCTTCACAAAAAGGCTGTGATGAGAGCAGGAGGCTCCTTAATGGGGAAAGGTTTAAAATATTATTATTGGTGCTGCAAAAGCAGAAAATTGCTTAATTTGTAATGGCCAAGCAATATGCAAAATTTCAAGTGGGCAGCGTTGCCTCACAAAGTTTGTTGACCACAAATACAAGTGTAGTCAGTGTTTCAAAGATCACAGAATTAAAAACTCAGGTGAAAAACACAAGCAATCTCCCCCGCCAGATTACTCAGCTGGGTATGATTTCTGCCCCTTCACACAGAGCACAATTTGCTACGCTAAGTGTTTCATCTTCGCATCATTTCTAATACTGGAGGTATACATTGTGTGAGACTTTTAGAGTTCTAATTTGTCTTAAACATTTTTTGCAAATTTGACTCTACCAAAGGGCACTATCACAATGCCAACTTTGTGTGTAAGCAATGTGCACACACGTAAAAAATGTTGAGACTGCCTCAGTTAATGGAAAGATCTCCTTTTTGTACATCTGCACTTGTCAAAGATAAAATTTCTCAGGATCTCGACTCTTTGGGCAACTGCATATGTGGTAGTGACCCATAATGGGTTTCGGTCAATCTCATCAAAAGACTTGGGTTTTCATCACAGCATTTCAGATTTTCAGCTGACTAGTTACAGAGCTGGGTGCACACAATTACCAACCATAATGAGATGTGTTTAAACATTTTCCTTTTTTTTTTCCTGAGTTGGGGTCTCGCTATGATGCCCAGACTGGAGTGCAGTGGCATGGTCATGGCTCACCTCGGCCTCAACCTTTTGGGCTCAGGCGATCCTTCTGCCTCAGCTTCCCAAGTAGCTGGGACTACAGGCATGCACCACTATACTGACTAATTTTTTAGTTTTTGTAGAGACGAGGTCTCACTATATTGCCAGACTGGTCTCCAACTTCCAGGCTCAGGCAATCATCTCACCTCAGTCTCCCAAAGTGCTGGGATTACTGATGTGAGCCACTGCGTGTGGCTAAACATTTCCCTTTTTGACCTATTTCTTTATGAATGCAGTTCATCTGCTCATAATTTATATCCATGTGACTGTCTTTAGTACACTTAGGTGTTTATGCTTGCAAAAATATATTATTATTGCTTATTTTATTATGTGAAATGGCCTATCAAGTGTCTAGTCATGTTTCTATACATTTCTCAACTCCTCTTTTAAAAAGGCAAATACATGTCTTGTAAATGAGGCTTTGTTATTTTTTTCAGAATTATATTTCTGGAATTTTGATCTTTCAGGATTTTTTTTTTTTTTTTTTTTTGAGTTGGAGTCTCACTCTGTCGCCCAGACTGGAGTGCAGTGGCCGCTCCCGGCCACCGCAGCCTCAACCCACTGGACTCCGGCGATCCTTCCACCTCAGCCTTCCAAGTAGCTGGAACTACAGGTGCACGCTACCACGCCCGGCTAATTTTTTGATTTATTGTGGAGATAAGGTCTCGCCAAGTTGCCCAGGAGGGTCTCGAACCCGCAGTCTCAGGTAATCCACTCACCTCGGTCTCCCAAAGCACGGGATTACAGGCTGAGCCACCGAGCCCGGCATTATCTTTAAGGATTTTGACATTCAGGATTATGGTGCTTGGGACTGTGACTTTAGGGATTATGACAGGCTCCCATATTCTCCCACATATAGATATAATTACTCCCTTTAATTTACAGAATAATAAGGAAGTTAATCAGGGCCATATGCTTCCATGGCACTTTTCAGTTTCCAAGTACCAGAACAGATGTTATTTTGTTAATTTCTCCCAACACCCATGGAAGGCAAGCCAGACGCATACAGACGGTCCACGACTTACGATAGCTTGACTCACAACTTTTGACTTGACAATGGTGTGAAAGCAATACATATTCAGCAGAAACCATATTTCAAATTTTGATTTTTTTTTTTTTTTGAGGCAGGATCTTATTCTGTTACCTAGGCTAGAGTGTGGGAATACAATTCCAGTTCACTGCAGCCTCTACCTGCTGGCCTCAAGTGATCTTGTCTCAGCCTCCTGAGTAGCTGGGACTATAGGCATGTGCCACCACACCCAGCTAATTTTTGTGGTTTTTGTAGAAATGAGATCTCACTATGTTGCCCAGGCTGGTCTTGAACTCCTGGGCTCAAGCAATCCTCCCACCTCGGCCTCCCAAAGTGTTGGGATTACTGGTATGAGCCACCGCGCCTGATCAATTTTGGTTATTTTTATTATTATCATTATAAAATAGGGTTTGCATTAAACGGTTCTCCCCAACGGTAGACTAATGTGTTTTGAGTACATTTAAGGCACGCCAGGCAAAGCAGTAAATTAGATGTATTCAATGCATTTTCAAATTATGATAGTTGCAACCTAGGATGAGTTTACAATGCAATCCCATCATAAGTCGAGGAACATCTGTATAATTTCCACCTCTCAGGTGGGAAATATAGGTAACTCCCCCAAGATTGTACAGCTAATTTCTTTGGACAGAAATGGCGTTGGTTCACTTTACCTTAGAGCCTTCAAACTCTCAAAAGATACACACATGTCCCCAAGCACCCCCACTCTCGCACACCTGTAACCAAATATATCCCCTGGACCCCGGGGGCCCCACACACGCCCACACTCAAAGACACAGTGCAGAGGTCAGGAAGAGGGTTAATGCCATGCCAGGAGCAAAGAAATGAGGCCTTGGATACAGGCAGGAGGGGTCAGCTGACATCGCAGATGGCCCCAAGGCCACGGGTGAGGACAGAAGCCCTGCCCAGCCTCACGTGGGGCCCTCCCTCTCTGCCCCACTTTGTGACATACTCTGGTCAAAGTCAAATCCCTTTGCTATGAGGTTCTCTGCTCAGCCTCGCGAGATCCCTTCTCCCTGTCCCCTTCCCCCTTGTAGGAAAGCGCCGGGAACAAATACGTTACCCTTCCAGGGCTCCGGCTGCACTGGCTCTCACTGAGAGGAGGGGGCGTAGGAGGAACCACAGAAATGTTGCTGCCAAGGAAAAACACAGGAAGAAGAAACAAGTTATGACCCATGCAAGTTATTAGTCTTAACAAATACACAAGATGTGCCATTCGTCTATAGTTCAAGTTCTCAGCTTTTTAAAAATTATTATTTTGTAAGTGCCTTACTTTTTAGAAAAAGGCCTGCTCGAACCTGCTTCTCTGCAAGGGGCACTATCTCCTGGTATCTGGAAGTGGCGAATGAGGGCCACACTGCCCAGGGTCTGGGCACTCCAAACCCCCTGCGTTCTGAGACAGCTGGGGCAACTGGGTCCCAGTCTTGCTGCCAGTTACTCCAGAACCCCAGGCTCCACACCTGAGCCCCCATCTGGACTCCTCTGTCTCTCAGCACAAACTGCACCTGCAGAAGTGCCAAAAATGTTGCGGATGTGAAAATTGGACACGAGAGGAACTGGAAGTCTGTGCTAAAACAAGTGGAGGAAAAAATGAAAAAGCACTGAGACTGGAAAATCACATCTTGGGCCAAAAAAAAAAAAAAAAAAGCAGCTGGGGTAAAGCCTTCAGTAATACTTTAATAAATTCACTGTAATCAGGTGTGTGAATCATGGCCCACTTCAAGACTGCCAAGTTTTTAGAATTGTGTGCAAAGAACTTGACATCTCTCAGGCCGTTATTCAATTCCGCCAATGTTAATTTCACCCATATCTCTAAGGTGCCAGGCATTGGGTAAGGTGTTAGTGATAGGAACTATTAATCAAAGCAAATGCTTGCTTTAGAATTGCATTTAATGTGCAAATTAAAGATAATATTTAGTTTCCTTAGACTGTTTCAGGAGAAATTGAGAAACAAAACAGAATAGTTAGTGAGAAAAGACTTTGCTAGCTAAAAGGCTTTTCATAAGAATCTGGAAACATCTCTGAATCTGCTCAAGAAACTTTATCTTTAGAAATAAAAAAAAGAGTTATGTTCCAAAGCAGTGACATCTGAAAGTCAGGAGATCTGTAAGTTCCTTCAGCGTGTCCTCTGGGCTCCTGCCCTGAAGGCCCAGGACTGCCTGTCCTCTGTAGCACCTACCTCAGTTTCTGATAAGATTGCAAGAGCTTTGCTCCAGTAGTCTCATGTTTGCCTGGAGGAGATATCCATAGAGGTCATTGATTAGCAAGATGATAACTGAGAAGATGCAAATACAGGAAGTCATAAATTAAAATACGATTTTTTTCTAACATCACTTCTTGTGATTAAAAAGAGACCATTCTGGAGTGACAGAAGTGCCCTAAAATTAGATGGTGGTGTTGGTTGCACAACTCTGTACATTTACTAAACATCATTGAATTGTACACCTAAGAAAGATGAATGTTATGTTACAGAAATTATACTCCACTGAAGCTGCTGTTTAAAAACACACACACAAAATAAGAGACCATCGTTGTTGCTGGGAATGACGACTTTTATAAAAAGTTGATGTTGGATTAGGTTTTCTAAATCTGGATAATTTGAAAAACAGTTCAAACTTCCAAGCTCCCATTTGTCCTTTGGAAACATTTCATAATTGAATGAATATATTCCTCTAAACTTACCTTGTGATGAAGATTAAGTTAATCTTTTAAAAACTGTAATCTACTTATTTCTGGTTATGGAGGATAATAATTTCCTAAATAAGACTGCGCCTGATATAGTGCTCTTTTTGTTTCAAGGAAGGAGGCTTTTATGATGTACTAAGACCCTAAAAATAAAACCCCGCATGTCCCCAGTTCTGTGATCACAATGCTTCCTGGTCAAACGCCAAGGAAGTGGTCAGGCACGCCCGGCCCCGCGGTTTTCAGCCTTCAAGGAGGTTCCCGAGGACTCTACTTGACCCAAACACACAGCCCAAACCACCAGACCTGCTGCCCTAGATCAGCCAAGCTCCCATCTCGTGTGTCTCAAAGGTTTTAATCCATTCTGAAGAAACATTTACATATTAGCATCATTTTCATAACACACACTACAGGGCTAGGTGTGGTGGCTTACGCCTGCGATCCCAGCACTTTGGGAGGATGAGGTAAGGGGAACTGCTCAAGCTCACGAGTTTGAGACCAGCGTGGGCAGCATAGCAAGACCACGTCTCTACAGCAGAATGCAAAAATTAGCCAGATATGCTGGTGTGTACCTATAGTGCCAGCTACTCAGGAGGCTGAGCTAGGAAGACCACCTGAGCCCAGGTTGAGGCTGTAGTAAGTCATTTATGTGTCACCAAGATTATTCTGTTGATTTTTTTTAGCCATTGAAAAATGTAAAACCCAACCTGCACAACATAGCAAGACTCCAGCTCTACAAAATATTTAAAAAATTATCTGGGCATGGTGGCTTACGCCTATAGTCCCAGCTACTCTGAAGGATGAAGCGGGAGAATGGCTTGAGCCCAGGAGTTCCAGGCCTCAGTGAGCTACGACTGTACCACTGTACTCCAGTCTGGGTGACAGACTGAGAGCCGGTCTCAAAAAAAAAAAAGACATACTACAAGACAAGATTAGTAAGAACATCAGACAGACAGGCATTTGGGAGAATAAATAGCAGCTGATGTTAAGCTCTAGATATTAAACCCCAAACCTTAAAACAAGGAGGCAACCCAGGGTCCTTAAGACCGCTGTCCTTAACCCAGCTGGCCCTAGGGAATGCAGGAATCCTTGAAATCATATCTGAGGTTTTTAGTCCACCGGCCTGTGTTCATTTTCTGGGGTTCATATGGTCATCACCAGATTCTTTTTTTTTTTTTTTTGAGTTGGAGTCTCACTCTGTCACCCAGACTGGAGTGCAGTAGTCGCTCCCGGCCACCGCAGCCTCGACCTGCTAGGCTCCGAGGATCCTTCCACCTCAGCCTTCCAAGTAGCTGGAATTACAGGCATGCGCTACCATGCCCCGCTGATTTTTTTTTATTGTAGAGATGAGGTCTCGCTGCCCAGGCAGGTCTCAAACCCGCAGGCTCAGGCCATCCACTCACCTCAGCCTCCCAAAGGCGCGGGATTATAGCCTGAGCCACCGAGCCCGGCTCATCACCAGATTCTAAAAGGGGCCTGGGAGCCCTCCCCTTCTCCCACTAAGAAATACTTCTCTAAGGCAGAACCAGAAGGTACAAAAAAGGCCTTGCACAAAGGCAGAGGCGCAACTAGGGAAACCAGCTAGTCACCGAGGAAAAGCCGGAGAAAAGCCAGCCCCTGCTGAACACTTCAAGAAAACACCCGGGCCCAGGGTGAGAGGTGGCCCAGCTGCCTCCTGGTCGTTGTGAAAGCAGGAACGAGAAAAGCCCAAGCATGCTTATCCAGCCTGTCCTGGGGCGAAACAGAGAGCCCCAGGGCCAGTTCTGGGCGGGGAAGGACGCTATTTCGCAGCGCTCCAGATGTAGATATGTAGCCCTCACCCCCATCACCCTGCCCCTGGGTGGCTGCACCAGCGTGCCCCGGGGCACAGCCACCAAAGTCACATCCCTCTTCCCAAATCGGCACCATCACTCGGCCGCCCACAGCCCTTCAGTGACTCCGCCGCACAGCCTAGAGCGCAGGCCCGCGTGGCGTCCGCACCCTGGGGGCCACCCTCCGCCCTGCAGAGCTTGCGCTTTCCACTCCAGCAGCACCAAATTGCTTTGACTGCCTCTGCACCCCCACCTCTTCTCCAGTGCCACACTACCCCCCGCCCGCCCCTCCAGGCGTTTCCACCTCGGCCCGCATCTCAGATTCCCGGTTGAGAAACCTCAGCGTCAGCCCCTGGGCGCCTCGGTCCCGTTCCCCGGCGCGCGGCTCTCTGCTGCCCCCTGCCGGCTGTGGTGCCGCAGCGCCCAGGCGGGCCCTGTGTCAGGGTCGGCAAATTCTCTGTTAAGGCCAAAGAGGAAACATTTTGGGGTCTACTGGCCTCAGGGTCTCTATCTTGCCACTAACTCTGCCTTGTGACAGGAGCCACACAGTGTGAAAGAGAAGGCATAGCTATGTTCCGATAAGACTTTATAAGCAATAAATTTAAATTTCATATAACTTTTATGTGCCACCAAGATTATTCTGTTGACTTTTTCTCTTTTCTTTTCTTTTCTTTTCTTTTTTTTTTTGAGTCGGAGACTCACCCTGTCATCCAGGCTGGAGTGAAACGGCATGTTCATGGCCAGTACAGCCTCGACCTGCTGGGCTCAGGCGCTCTTTTCACCTCAGCCTTCCAAGTAGCTGGAATCACAGGCAAGCTCCATCACACCCAGCTAATTTTTAAAAAAATTTATTGTAGAAATGAGGTCTCGCCAAGTTGCTCAGGCTGGCTTTGAACCCCTGTACTCAGACTCTTGCCTCTGTCTCCCAAAATGCTGGGATTACAGGCATGAGCCATCCTCACCCAGCGATTTTTTTCAACCATTAAAAAATGCAAAAACCAAACCGGGCTCAGTGGCTCAGCCTGCAATCCCGTGCCTTTGGGAGGCTGAGGTGAGTGGATTG